>NC_040044.1:30305396-30566493 GCF_003713205.1 Coffea eugenioides | reverse complement strand
GCAACTTTTCATGCCAATCGCGATGCCTTTCAGTCATTTTGCGGATAATCTTCTTCAGATTCTTATTTGCGGCTTCTACAGCTCCATTCATCTGAGGCCTATAAATGGCAGAATTGCGGTGTTTGATTTTGAACTGCTCACATAGTCCATCTACCATGTCATTGTTCAGATTCTTGGCATTGTCCGTAATAAGCGTTTCGGGTACTCCAAAGCGACAGATGATGTGATCTCTCAGGAAATTGGCCACTACCTTCTTCGTGACATGTTTGAATGACTCTGCTTCAACCCACTTGGTAAAGTACTCGATCGCCACCAATATAAATCGATGTCCATTTGAAGCGGGAGGATCGATTGTACCAATCACGTCCATACCCCACATTGAACAAGGCCACGGGGCGGTCATGCTATGCAACTCAGTGGGTGGAGCGCGTATAATGTCACCGTGCATTTGGCATTTTATACATCTCCGGACAAAGTCTATACAATCATGCTCCATAGTAAGCCAGAAGTATCCGGTTCTCATGATTTTCTTTGCTAGCAAATGGCCATTCATGTGAGGTCCACAAACGCCACTATGCACTTCTTTCATCATATACTGAGCTTCATCTTCATCAACGCACCTTAAGAGGTTCAAATCCGAGGTTCTTTTGTACAACACTTCTCCATTTAAGAAAAATTTTGAAGCCATTCTACGCAGGAAACTCTTGTCCTTTGTATCAGCATGCAGAGGGTAAGACCCAGTTTTAAGAAACTCCTTAAGATCACTATACCAAGGAACATTGTCAAAAGACTCATTTGCAACCCAGCAGTGGGCAGGCTTGTCTTGAAGTTGAACTTGGATTGGTTCGATCTTTAATTCATCTGGATACTGGATCATGGAAGCTAAAGTGGCCAAAGCATCAGCAAATGCGTTTCGGGCTCGAGGGAGATGTCTGAATTCCAAATTTTGAAATTGCTTGGCCAGAGTGAGCAGACTACAATGGTAAGGTAGAATTTTTGAATCTTTGGTTATCCATTGCTTCAAAGTTTGGTTCACGAGCAAATCTGAATCACTAAAAGCTATCAACTCCTTGATTTCCATTTCCAAAGCCATTTTGAGACCAAAAATGCAGGCTTCATATTCAGCCATATTATTCGTGCAAGCGAATTGCAATTTGGCAGCGGCAGGGTAGTGCTTCCCTTCGGGTGACACCAAAACAGCTCCAATTCCAACTCCGAGAGAATTCGAAGCTCCATCGAAGAAAAGCCTCCATTCAGGACTTTGTTCACTTATATCATCTGCAGCGCTTACAAATAGGACCCTCTCGTCAGGGAAATAAGTACGGAGTGGTTGATAATCATCATCCCTTGGATTTTCCGCCAAATGATCAGCTATAGCTTGCCCCTTGACCGCCTTTTGTGAGGTGAAAACAATATCGAACTCTGATAGAATTATTTGCCATTTCGCCAAACGCCCAGTCAGCATCGGCTTCTCCAAAAGATACTTCAAAGGATCAGACCGGGAAATAAGATACGTGGTATGACTCAACAGATAGTGTCTCAACTTCTGGGCTGCCCAGGCCAATGCACAGCAGCTTTTCTCAATGAATGAATAATTAGCCTCGTACTGCGTGAACTTTTTGCTTAGATAGTAAATGGCTTGTTCTTTCCTTCCGGATTCATCGTGCTGACCTAGAACACACCCTACTGCTCCATCGAGTACAGATAAATACATAATCAAAGGTCGGCCCGGTTTGGGCGGCACTAAAACTGGTGGATGCAACAAATAATCTTTAATCTTGTCGAAAGCCTGTTGACACTCCTCATTCCAATACAACGGCACATTCTTTCTCAATAATTTGAACAACGGCTCGCATGTGGCAGTTAGCTGGCCGATGAACCTCCCAATGAAATTGATCTTCCCTAAGAAGCTTTTCACGTCCTTCTGAGTTTTCGGCACTGGCATATCTCGAATTGCTTTGATTTTTGCCGGATCTATTTCTATGCCCTTCTTGCTAACAATGAATCCCAACAGCTTACCCGCAGGTGCTCCAAAGGCGCATTTTGCAGGATTTAGCTTCAAATTGTACTTCCGTAACCTCTCGAATAATTTCTTCAGATCAACCAAGTGGTCCTCTGCCCTTTTGGACTTGATTATAATATCATCCACGTAGACCTCCATCTCCCGGTGGATCATATCATGAAATAGGGTTGTCATGGTCCTCTGATATGTTGCTCCAGCATTCTTTAAACCGAAAGGCATGACTCGGTAGCAAAAGGTACCCCAAGGGGTAATGAAAGCCGTTTTCTCCCTATCCTCCTCTGCCATTAAAATTTGGTGGTAGCCAGCAAAACAATCGCAAAAGGTTTCAATCTCATGTCCGGCCGTATTGTCTAAGAGAATGTGAATGTTTGGTAGAGGGAAATCATCTTTAGGACTGGCTTTATTAAGGTCTCTATAATCAACACAAACTCGCACCTCTCCACTCTTTTTTGGAACAGGGACAGGATTTGAAAGCCAAATTGGGTAATGGGAAACAATGATAATGTTGGTTTTGAGTTGTTTTTCAATCTGCTCTTTTATTTTGAGGCTCATATCTGGTTTGAATTTTCTGGGTTTTTGTTTTACGGGTGGAAAAGAAGGGTCTGTGGGTAACCTATGCACCACCACATCAGTTGAAATGCCAGTCATATCATCATAGGACCACGCAAATACATCCTGGAACATAGTCAAAAATTCAAGCATCTCCTTTTTCTGCCTTTCATTCAAATGAATACTAATTTGCACCTCCTTAACCTCATCCTCAGTGCCAATGTTAACCTTTTCTGTTTCTTCCAGGTTCGGTTTTGGTTTTTCCTCATATTGTTCAAAGTCCTTTGCAAAAGAATCGAATACCTCCTCATTATCACTCTCGCTTTGGAGTTCGGATTCACAGACCTCCAAGTCATGAGTGATATAGAGATTGCCGTTATTGAATTCCAGAATTGTGATATCCAAAGGGTCAAATAATTTTATTTTTGGCCATCTGAAAGAATTAACGAATGTGGGATAATAAGCAAATAAGCATACAACAAACAAATGGTCAAGCAACACAACGAAGATATAAACAAATGAATAAACAAAACAACATGACAAGAATAACTTGTACATTTTCATAAAACCTTTGATTGAAAGCAAATGGAAATGAAAACTTAACAATATTTACATGCGAAAATGTTAGTCAAAAAGTAAAATTGTTTTCATTGGCTATTTACAGATGCAACTTTTCATGAATTCACATGAATGATAAACCCCTTTCAGTTTACCGAAACTCCTTCCGAACGGGCAGGAACTCGGCTGTCCAATTGGGAATTGATCCTTCGGGGATGTCAGGAAATTCAGCTTCGCCTGGAACACTGTCTTCAAATGTTGCCCCAACGAACAACTGGGCCAAACTAGCTTCAATTTCGTCAACTGGGTTGATTTCTGACATGATCACCTCGGCTGGTTGTGGGAAAGTATAATGCAGGGGTGGAATGTCAAGAGCCCTTTGCCTTCCTTCTTTCTCCGCTTTCTTGCGCTCCTTCATTTCTCTGATATCCTTAGCAGTTGGTCGGAAACCCAAACCAAACGAATCATTTTTCTCCACAATCTCCACTGGCTTTAAAATCCCCTGCAGATCTCGTCCCAGCCCTTTGTCAAATTCATAGCCTCCACGGATCATCTCCTTAGCCATCATGACACTGGCCCTTGATAGAGCTTGCTCCTCCTTTGTTATCCAACTGACGGAGACAATATCAGATGTGCTATGAGGGGTCACTGTGGAGCTTCGGCTACCCTCTTCTTTGGACTCGGAATCGATGATTACAAGGCAATCCTCTTCGGCAAATATAGTTATCAGCTTGTCATTTACTACAAATTTCAACAACTGATGTAATGAAGAAGGCACCGCCCCAGACTTGTGAATCCATGGCCTGCCAAGCAAAACGTTGTAAACACTAGGAAAGTGCATGACTTGGCAGGTTATTTGAAACTGGGCGGGTCCCATTTCAACTACTAAATCCACTTCTCCTATTGGCTCTCTTTGTGCTCCATCAAAACCTCGAACTATGGTCCCTGAAGGCCTCAGCTTGATGTCTTGCAATCCCAGCTTCTCCAAGGTGCTCCAAGGACAGATATTAAGCGCGGATCCATTATCAATCAAAACCTTCGGCAGCCTTTTCCCATTGCACCTAACAACTATATACAGGGCCTTGTTATGTCCAATGCCTTCCGCCGGCAATTCCTCGTCAGAAAAAGTAATTTGCTTGGTGAATAACACACTCCCAACCACGTGCGAAAAATTATCAACAGAAATGTCCCTAGGGATTTGAGCTTTAGTCAATACCTCGATCAACGCATCCCTATGCACATCTGAAGAAAAAAGTAAATCCAACATGGATATCTGGGCAGGTGACTTGCTTAGCTTCTCAATCACATTGTATTCACTTCTCTGGAGCCTTTTAAGAAAATCCAAGGCTTCCTTCTCAGTGATTGTTGGTTTGGCGGGTGGCTCGGAATTATTTGCTTGAATCGGAATGGTAGCTTCAAATGGACTTACGATTTTCCCTGATCTGGTGACCACTGACACTTCTTCCTTCGCGATTGACTTTTCCCCAATCTGTACAGTAGGTTCATTGTAATTCCATGGCACTTGTTGCAGACTCAGAACAGGCTCCTGCTTCGGGAATTCGATGATTACTGGCTCCAAAGCCTCACTCTCCGCTGGCGTGAGATCCAAAACAAAGGGCTTTTCGTCCTCTTCAAATGGCAATTCTATGACAAAGGGTTGGTCTGTGACCCCAAACACTTCAGCTTCCCTTGTCAATTCTTTGACCGGTTCCACATACTCCGTATCATCCAGAATAACCCCAATGATATTGGCATGTTCCGGTAAAGGGTTCCTATTTACGTTCGGCCCTTGCGCCTCCCTTTTCCGGATTACAATCTCCCCGGCTTCAACCATATCCTGGATTTTATGCTTAAGCGCCTTGCAATCAAAAGTGGCATGTCCGGGGGCCCCAGAATGATAAGCACAGACAGCTTGTGGATTATACCACGCGGGCATGCCATATGGGTAGGTAGGAGGGGGTACTGTACCAATTTTCCCGGCGGCCTTCAACTGGTCATACAATTGGTCCAGAGGCCTGCCTAAATTGGTGAATGTACGGCTAGGTGGTCGGTTGTAAGATTCAAGAGGTTGAGGATGGTTGTAAACAGGTCTATTTGGTGGAGGAAATCTTGGGTTATATGGAGGGCGAGGTCGGTTTTGAGGTGGATTTGGTTGGGAAATTTGAAAAGGGGCTGAAGGTGGGTTTGGATAGCTTGGGCGAGGTCGAGGGTGGTGGATGTTGGTGGTATATACAGGATACGGGTTTGAATAGTAAGGGTAATGTGGTTGGTAAGTTGGATTGTGTTGGTATCGGGGTCGGGGTGAAGGGCTTTGGTTCCAAATAAAGGTTGCATCCCCCTCCTTCTTTTTGAACGGCGGCTTTTTCACATTGCTTCCTTGACCTTGTAAAGCATCCAACTGGGATTTGAGAGCAGAGACGTTGACAATTTTCCCGGCTCTTACAAAGTCGTCAAACTCTTCCAATTTATTCACAATGGCAGCAAATGAACAACCAGTCATACGGAAAATTTCTTCGAAATATGGAGGATCATGCGCCTTTATGAATGTGCGAATAATTTCATCCTCAGTCATCGGTGGTTCCACCTTCGCAGCTACTTTTCTCCACCTCTTGGCATAGGTCTTGTGGTCCTCAGAAGGCTTCCTTTTCGTTCCTTCCAGAGTAGTCCGGGTTGGCGCTAGCTCGCAGTTGTACTCATATTGTCGAATGAAGGCATTGGACAGATCGAGCCAGGTCTTCACTTCCTCTGTCTTTAGGTTGGAGTACCAATCGAGAGCATCCCCTTCTAAGCTTTCTGGAAATAATCTCAACGGCAAATTCTCGTCATCCACTGGCTTGCCCAACTTGTTAGCAAACAAGCGCAAGTGCGTCTTTGGGTTGCCCGTGCCATCATATTTGTTGAACTTCGGAGTCTTGAACCCCTCCGGCAGTTGTACGTTTGGAAATAGGCACAAATCATCGTAATCCAGCACCCCTTGCTTGCTTAAACCTTGGCTTTTCCTGATAAATTCATCAAAACGATCCAAGCGTTTAAGTAACTTCATATTAATCTGGGCAGACGACTCTCCCATTTCTGGCTTATTTTGAAAAGTGTGCTCCGGCACCACGGGCTCCGCGGTGGTTTGATAAAAAGCTGGTGGGTTCTGATGCATGTTTGGGTCGCTTTGAGGCTGAAATCCTTGACCATAAGGAGGGTAGAAAGGAGGATTTTGAGTAAAAGCATATTGCGGGTTAAAAGTTCCCTCAAAGGTGGTTTGAAATGGAGGAATAACAAATGGTTCGGATTGTGGTTGTGTAACGGGTACAGGCTCAGGTTGCACTCCGCTACTAACGAGCTCGTCAATCAACTTCTTCTGAGCGGCCATTTCCGACGCCATTTCCCCAAATTTTGTGAGTAACTCTGTCAACTGAACCCCAGGACTTGCAGCTTCCGGCTGGGTAGTTGCGACGGCCTTATCAGATGATTCTGGTTGAGTACTCATGTCTACACGATTCCTTTGGGCCTTACTTCGGGATCGCGTAATAATGGGGCTTTTCCGAAAAGCTATTTTGAAATTTACCTGAAATGAAGAAAGAACTCCCTTAGATAAACCAATGATTACTGAATTTCTGCAATTTATTCAAAAAGAGAGAAAAGAAAAAGGCATGAGTTAGTAATTATTCGAAAAATTCGGATGCATGTCCTATGGGGGGACCCTTTTGTGCCAAGGGTAGGCCTAGCATGAAAATGCAGTCCTCCAGAGCAGGCACTATACAATACCTGATGGATCCGATCGACTGATCGTGTGAAGAATGATTTGAAAAATTTGGCCACTTGGAGTGAGAAGAGACACTTTGTCAAAATGAGGTCAACGTCCGAATGGATTGATCACTTTTGATCGATACAAGAATTTGCAAAAACGCACGGGTTTGACCTTGACGAACTTCCTATCGAAGAGATTGGAAATCGTTTTGACAACTTTTCTCAGTGAAGCACGGGTCAAAACTCCAACTGATCAAATGGCTGGATGCAATGGATGTTTTTCTCAAAATCGACTAGGTTTTCCATTTTGAAATTCGACATTGACATCCTAATTGACAATTTATTAAAAATCGACCGGATTACCCTAAAAAGGGAAACAGGTCAAATGAATTGAATGAAATTCAATTTATCCAAAATTAATCAGATCACCCTAAAAAGGGTAAGTTGATCAAATAGATTGAACGAAACTTGATTTGTTCAAACTCGGCTCGGTTGCCCTAAAAATGGGTAAATTGGTAAAATGAATGAAATTGAACTAGTGATTTATGCAAAAATCGGCCGAACGACCCTGAAAAGGGTAAATTGGTCAGATGAGTTGATGATTTATTGAATGAATTGACAAAATGGATTGGTTGAATTGTCCGGCCATTGGTGATTTCAAAATTATTGGGATGCATTAGTCTATGAGCTTCTAAAAATCAAATTTTGGCCTCAATTTATTTATCGTCTCAATAATGAGGAATGATTTGTGAATTTCTTCAGATTAATGTCCTTTGTGCAAGGGATTTTTACCAATTTGATAAAATGGCCAAAAAGTGATTATTAGATGCTCATATTCCAAAGATCACTCTATGAAAATGATCGGATCCTACCTTACCTTGTGCACTACCCCTTTGGATGGTACAAAATGTAAACGTGCAAGTCTCGTTGGATTAGGTATCCGAGACACAAGGTGGCTTATTCCTAAACACGGGATTCCCTATGTGGCATTCCCTTTCTAGGGTTTATGCATGATGCCATTTATTAAAGCAGGAAAAATGCAATTCGAAATGAAACGTGACCTAAGGAACCCCTTATTTGCCAGGGTAGGTCTAAAATGGTATGGCATTATTAATTTATGAACAAAATGTACCACAATTTTCAAACGTGCAATAGCCTATCTACAAGGGTAGGTCCTAAAAGGAGGTCATGCCAGACCTCTTATTTCCTAACGTTTGTGAATGCAAAAGATAAGAAACAAGGAAACGTTAGTTCAACACATAATCACATAACACGTTGGACAATTAGATAATACAAAAGCAACAAAAAAAATAAGGAAAGAGGGTGGGATCCCTCCCCTCGTGCATGGTGTCCCTAATAGGGTAAGGTCGACTCTACCTTAGGCAATTCTAAAATGGATGCATAAGGTTGGGGTTCACTAATGCATCTAGACTCGATAAGTCATAGGTCCCCGAGCCTTCAGACTTGTGACCAAGGGTCATCACTCCCAAGGCCCTTTGTCGGTGGATCGAACGATTCCCCAAACACCGCTACGCACACGTCGTGTTACGGCTGCATGTTTGAGTGAATCTATAAAAATCCTCAATCTTCGACCAAAAGCTAAAGGCTATCAACCAATAGCTTTAAGCGGAAGATTGAGTGACCCATTGGAACATGCTACACACACATCGTGTCGTGATCACATGTCCAAGTGAGTCACCTAATCCTAATAGGGTGGAGTGGCGTGACAAGCCACTAAAAGAAAAATAAATGAAGGGTGAAAAAAATTAAAGCGTATGCTCGTATGCTAGTGCTCGTTTGGAGGGGAGGGATCAAGAACCCAACACGAGGCTCTAGGGTGATGTCCCCCACCCAGATGCAATGCAAGCGCGGGATAAACAAGTACACATACATCCAATTAACCAATCATACATTCACGAGCGAGGGAGTAGTTGGATACGCGTGAAATGCAAAAAAAATCCTAAAAAAGGAAAAAAATGCAACCCTAAAACACCCAAATGTGATATATGAAAAGGTTAAAAGAAGAAAATGGTTGATTAAATCAAATTTGCTCGGACTCTCGAAAGTCCCCAGTGGAGTCGCCAACTGTCGCGCCCCATTTTTTTGGAAAAATAAAATGATTGCTTTTGGGATTTTATTGGTTTGGAAAAAGTGAATTTTTTTTTGATAAAAATAAAAATGGGTCTAAATGGGACTTTTGAAAATGCGACGATTTGACCCAAAATTATAGTTTAAAAAGGGTTTTTGAAATAAAAAAATCGGAGTCGCCACTTGGTAATGAGTTAGGGTGTACCAAGTCACCTAAAAAATGAATTTTTAAAGAAAAATAGGAAAAAGTATTAAGAAACCCCTTTTAAACGACTCCTAATCCACGTAAACCAACGAAAAAGGTTCGGGAGTCACATTTGACGAAGGGGAAGGCAAGGATAAAAATCCAAGGCACCCCTTTGACCTAGCCAAGGCTAGTTGCGTGATTTAATCAAATATTTTCTTGTTTTAACCAAAAAATTTATTACATTTGGATGTACTATATGAATGCAAACCCTAGACCTAGGGGTATTGGGGGAAATTTCTCTTCAAAGGTTGAATGGCGCCAATCACATTAATTGTGAAGCCCAATAATGACCCTTTGGAGAGGTCACGAATAATGCGAGTGGGATGCAAATGAATGAAATGCATGTATGCAATGTGAGGACATGAGTTTGAAAAAAAAAGTAAATAAAAGACAAGAATGTGTAAGTAAAAATGTGCACGTGAGTGAGCAAGGTATGATATGTGAAATGATAATATAAAGTGCATGTGTACAAGTAATGATAAAAGCGTTCGTGTGCAAGTGAGGATTATAAAAGTGCACGTGTGCAAAGTGAAAGTGTAATGAGGGTAAAAATGGGATAATGGATGCATGGACCTAGGGAATTCATGCATACTGAGTACGGGGAGACCTAAATCGTGACTCAATTTGCCCTTTTATAGAGGGAATACAAGCGTGCTAAGGCTTATAAAAAGCCACACTCGTCTATATCCCATATTTAAGGGGACTCTCAAGCAAATGAACCCTATAACTAGTATGAAATGCAAAAATCCTAAATGAAGGGAAAAAGGGTTTCAAGGAGCATGCCAAATGCTAAGTTAAGAAAATTGCATGACATGTGATGAACACGCAAATATGTACTAACGAGGGGAAGTCCCTAAGGGTCTAGCGTTGGACTAGCCCATTCTATGGATTCCGACTAGCGTTGGACTAGTGGAAACGTACATCCGTCCATCACATTCATTCATGGCTATGGAAAGCGAGTAGACATGCCAAACACTTATAAACACATAGCACATAACACTTAGCATGCTCAACTAGATGCAAGAACCTAATAAAGCAATTAAACATGTAGCAACAAAAACAAGCAAGGGGAAGGGGAAGTGGACCAGATGCTCTCCGAGCCCTATCTATTACAAGCCAAGAGGTGTACACATACCCCATAAAAGCATAAAGGGGAAGGGAAAATGGACCAAATGCTCTTCGAGCCCTATCTATTACAAGCCAAGAGGTGTACGCATACCCCATAAAACTTAAATAAAAGTAAAAGCAAGTAAATGCACGCAAGGAGGTAAGGAAAGCGGAGTAGGCATGCATATTCACATAACACGTAGGAGCACGTAGGGTCAAATGAAATGCAAATGAAGGATAGAGTGTACCTCCCTTGAAGTGACGCCCTAACGTAGTGAAATTACTAACTTACCCTCCAAAATAATAAAAAGGTCAAGGTACCACTTAAATTATCAAATAATCACATGAAACAAAAAATTAAATATGAAAAATGAAAGTTAAACACTAAAATGAGTCAATTAAAGTATTTACATAGACAAACCAACCATGTACAAAGCAATTAATGCAAGAGGGACTTAATTAGAGGGACTGAAAATTTCTGAAAGAGAGTAAAATAAAGTACCAAAATTGATGACTTAAGATGAGACCCATAAAAATCAAATGCAAAAAATGTGATTAGAACACAAATCCAAGCTAAAAAAAAATCTATTAAAACTTATTGAATCTCAAAATGTATCCTAAAACTCGCTAAACGTCTTACCCAAAATCATGTCAAAGCAAACAAAAGCAATTAAGATTCTAGAACGGCAAGGTTAATCAAATAATTCAAGTAATTGAGCCATGGTAGAACTAAGGTAGTCATGGAAGTTACGTTGCCGTTGTTTTAGGACCTAATTGCAAGCACATGAAGTCATTCAAGTCCAAATGAAACGCTCAAGAGTCTCAAAGATTTCCAAACGATAGAATGCCAAACAACTGTTCAAATTGTAATAAACTTAGGACTCAATCGCGAACCAAGGACCCAAATGCAACCACTAATCTAATCAAACAAAGTCAATTGAGACATTTTAGGAATTTTGAAAGTCCAAGAGCCAAGGAAAGTCAAGCAAAAGTTAAAATTCAGCTATTTCATGATCCAATTGCCAGAATTTAGAGTATTGGTGGGCCTTTGTAGCATTACTGCAAAATCACAGGGATCCAATTGAAGAAATTATTCTATTTGTCGGGTCATAGTGGAACAGGGGAAGACTTGGGGATCAAAGTGCAATTTTTAGAATTTACTTCATGCATGCATACGAGACAAATCTCTGCAATACGAATTTCTATTGAAGCTTTCTACAACGTTGCTCATGCTCTTAAATTTCAGCAAACTTTACCCAACAAATTCACACAAACATCTCACTAGAACTCAAACTCCAACTTCTACCAAGCTTATCATGTATGCAAGAGCCATAAATGAAGAAAATTTTCATGCACACTTCATACAAATGAAATGGGAAAACATACAAGTGAATTTTCTGCAAAAGATTCAGCAATTCTTTAGATTTTCTATACCATTCTAGCCGAGCCTTTCTTTGAATTTATTATGCAAACATTATCCCCCAAATGCCAGGATTTGAACTATCACTCCTTGACTAGACATACGACTTTATTGCAAGATAGAAACCAGAATTGAAGTTTGACCAACAAGAGCAGAATTAAACGGCAGAACAGCAACAAAAAGAAAGAAAGAAAGCCGCAAGTTTCTTCACTATACAAACACCAGATTTTTTATTCAAAAGTGTGGCTTAGACTAGGTATCTTTGATCCCACAACACAACTTTTGACCAAGCTACCAACTATACCACCAACATGATCCAAACAAACAAGAAATTTAAAGCAATATCATAAGCAAATCTAAGAGAACAAAAAAAACAACATGCGTGCAGCTTTTGTTCATTGAATCTTGCATCGGCCAAACAGAAACTTTGTCCATGACTTGCTTTCAAAAACAAACGCAAAAACCAAAACAGATTTTTAAACACCAATGGACTTGAGCACATCATCTCTAACCAAATCTCCCAAGTAAAAAAAAACATTTCTCAAATACATTAAGCAATTCAAACACTCAAAAAGTCTCAAGTGTGCCGAACATAAGGCATGCTGCATTTTAGTTTCCTAACTCAATTTTTCCAGTTTTTACTCAGTCATAAACAAAATTTTCCTTCGGTTAAAACCTTGTATTGGCACTTAAATCTCACATGCACAACTACTGAACTAATTAACTAGCATTTCCAGTCCAGATTCGGCTCAGTTGTTACCAAAAGTTCATCAATCAACCAGCAAGTTGTTCGGCCACTCTCGGATGAGCTTGCAGGCTAGCCGATTCTGTTTCATCTCTTCTTTTCTAGTTTAATCCGAACTAACTAACTTCATGCAAGACTTAATCACCTAGTTCTTAGTTAGTTAACAACATTTAAAAGCTCAGATTACTCCAAAGAAACAAGATTAAAGCTGCATTTCTGTTTCAACTCCTCGGCAAAACTGTTTTCATCAAAAATCAGATTTTCCTTTTCTTTGATTTCCTCATCCGGACACTCCAACCTCACATGCAAGTCCATATACAGCTTAATCAACCTATAATCTATTGGTTTCAGTCCAGAAATTACCTCTACTGGAAGCTTACTCACGCGGCAGAAGCTGAAGTTGTCTTACTCTCCTCACGGCTAAATCACGCACGCGATGGATGATTGGCTGCCGTCTTGGTTGCCGGTGGTTGCAGGTGTGGTGGTGTTGCGATTGGAGATGGATTGCAGCTGGTTGAAGTGAAAGTGGAGAGTGCAGTAGCAACTCACGCACTGTCTCTTCCCTCAAGCTTACGGACAGAACCGAAGACTCGCAGCTCGCACGCTTCCTTTCTTTTTTTTTCTCTCGGTTGCAGGTTGCAGCTCTCTCCCTCTCAATCGATGATCACGAGGTAAGGGTATGAAGTGAAGTGGTTGTGTTTGAGGTGTGGTGGTGTGTAGAGGAAATGGTGCACGGTTGAAGGAAGTTGAGTATTGAAGTCCAGAAGGAAATGATGTAGCGTAGTGGGATGTATATATTAAGGTATTGTGAGTGGAGTGGAGTCGGCAATAACAATGGAAGGTGCTAGATTGAGAAGTGGAAATGGAACCGGCAGAAATAGAATTGTGATTTTTTCGGTTTTTCCTCTTTTTTTCTTTTTGAAATTAATTGAATAAAACTGATAATAAAAATAGATAACAAACAACAAAAACAACAAAAAAAGTAATTTAATTAACATTGGGTAGAAACTAAATAAACTAGAATCAACAAAACACAATTTTCCATTTTTCATCAATTTCCTCTTTTTCACAAATTTTACGTTAAAACTTAAAACTAAAACTAAAACTAAAACGTGAACAAAATTAATATGACAAATAATTAGCAAATAAAAGACAAATAAAAAGGTAACAACTAAAATGCAGACAATCTAAAACCAAATCATGAATTAGATGCAACATACAAATTATTTAAAAATTTGGTGTCTACAATCTGCTGTCATATAAGGGGATCGAATGAACAATTCTCAAAATTTCCAATTAAACCTAAAACTCCTCCAAATACAATCTAAAATTTTCTATCCATGGCAGCAATTAACGTCTGCAATTGTGGTAGGAGGGCAAAAGTGGTTACTCCGTGGACATGACAAGTCTGGCAGAAGATGTTCTATCCATGAGAGGTTTTTCATTAGTTTCGTGACCGAATTCCGTTAATAATTTGCCAAAACCAGTAAGTTGAACTAATCTGCCTAAAAATTGGAACATTTAGGACTAAATTTGCTTTTGTCCAAATTTAAAGACTAAAACTGTCAATGCCCCAAAATATTTGGCATCAGAGCTATAATTTTCGCTATTCGAAATTAGACAAACGTTTGATGATTTAATTTGTCTTTTGTACTGAAGTCAATTTCTTGGAAAAACCTTTAGAGTTGGAGAAAACATCAACTTCTTTAGGGACTTATGTTGACGTGCCTCAGTTTCTATAACTCACATTAAATATTCTTGAGGTGTTTGCATGAATTTTGTTACGGGCAATAATAACGGATCCCTATGAATGAGGTGTTTTTTTTTTTTTTTTTGCAAAATTTTATTATATCTTTGTATATTAAAAAATTTCACTGTAAATATATTTTAAGAATATTTTTTAAATTTAAAACTTTGTTAGGGCATTTTTAAAATTTAAGATCGTGACAAAAGCATTAACTAACATAACCTAATTTTTTTTTTGTCAAACTAACATAACCTAATGGAACATGTCAATAAAGAGAAAAATGCTGCTAAATGCGAGACATGAGTACATGTAAAGTCCTTGCAAAAGCCAAGTAGCAAAATTTCTGTTACAAGAACTTTTCGCAGTCAGGACCGCTATAAAATATTTACACGGTCTTCTCATGCATTCTAGATATTTTTCACAACAAATTTCTTTTCGTAATTTATGTATCAGATTGGGCAAAGCTATTTTCACGAGGAAAAACTTGATTCTGCTCTAAGAAACCTTGAATGGCTTTTGCAGCTTCTATGGCAGAATCTCTTTGTTTAGTTATTCTTTCAAGCTTCTCAACCTTCTCGGATAACAAGCCAATATGAGAACTGGCAAATTCCACCAACTTGTTCCCAGTTTCTAAAGCCGTGCAAAGCTGCAATTCAGAAAGTCCAATGGATCCGCAATTAACAATTCTATCAGAAGGATTGATGCAAGTTGTAAATTCACATGAAATTCTTTTTCAATCCAGATGAAGTTAAATTTTTAACAGGTCAACTGATGAGTAAACTGAGTCGCTCTATCTCATTCAATATGTCTAGTCAAAGCAAACAGGGAAAAGAAGAAAATATACATCATACAGCAAAAACCAGAATTACCATAAGCGTAAGAGCTGTCCATGACTGATCTGTGCCAGCTAATGCCTTATCCAGTTGGTCATAGTTCTCCTAGACAAGAAACAGCAAATTAGATCATCTAAGTCATAACTTATAAAAGCCAATCAACCAGCATTGAAAGGAAAAGATCAAAGTAAACTATATGTGATAGATGCTTGTTTGATGAAATAGTTCTAGTACTGGATGAAATGATACATCCAACTCCTAAAACCATCAGAACATATGAATACCAGCAAATTGCAACTAATGAATATAAGCACACTGCACCATTCAATTTTATAGCTCCTTGTTTGTCTCTTTGATCAGGATGGATCTAGCATTGTACGAACATTGATTGGGTAAGAACAAGTTAATCAACCAATATACTAATAAGTCCTTAGTTCAAATCCCTCTTCTCCCTCCCTGCTTCTCTAATCCCACCCCTCCCCTACTAGAAAAAATATTAAAAAAAAACCAATATACTTTGTTTTTTAGGGATTTTGGTCTTGTCAAGTCGATTTCACAAAAATAAACATTAACAAACAAAACTCACAGAGAAAATAAACCAATTTTATATTTTTTTCATAATAAACTCAATGAGAAGAAATTAGTTTCCTTGTCTGTTATAATGCTTGTCAGATTTTCATTTCACTTGCACCACTTGTGAACCATGCTCTCATCCTCTTTTTTTTTGGATGGGGAGTTGTGGGGGTGGGGGAATAAGTTTCCCTTCCCCTATTTATATAAATGTTAGTTGTAGGGTTTTGGAACCTCCGTTGAAGGGTTTCTAAGTCAAACATCATTTTGTTCACAAAATTTCTTAAGAGTTTTGAGAACAAATTATAAACTTAAAAAAGGCATCCATCATCATTAAGTATACCAATGTCCATTACTTTTCGAGGGTACTTAGATTTGAATAAATTAGTCATTATCTCAAGATGCCACATTCTTGCATAAATTATTCTACATTCTTTTTCCACCATTACCATTGGCAAGCTTTCTTATATTCTTCTTCATGTTACCTTACAAATAATCAATGATCTCTTTAGGCCATACTTATTCCACAAATCTGACCACAACTTACATATTCACTATCCAAATGATTGCTCTGCACCATCCCTATCTCTCCTTGAAACAAAAACAATGATGAAAAAGAAGAAGAATTGCAGATCTTGCTATATATTTGTGTCTTGCGTGAAGTGTTTTACACGAATTGCATAATGCTACCAATTCCATTACAAAATTAAATTCCTTTGGGAGGTATACGAGATTCCAGTTCCTTTGAACATCAAAAATTAGATGACCTGAAGCTTCAAAAACCAGAATATAAGACCAAGACAAGTTCTCAGAAATCTTCACAAAAAAGTTAGCAAGAGAAACATCACCGCATGAATTAGGTTATTGACAAAGACACATAACAAAAGAATATTGGTTGTCAAAAGACCACTCATAGATGAATACGGACAATTGCATGTCAATTGTGTAACCAACAAAGAGAGCTCATTTATCATCCATCATCAACTATCAGAAATTCTGTAAAGTAGTTTTGAGAGAGAAAAAGCTAAACCAGCAGCAATTCAGTACATAGTTGCAAATAGGTAGTTCAACTTCCAGATAGGTTGACGCATATGTGCTGAGCAAACAAAAAACAAAAACAAAAACAAAAGGAGTGGGAAAAGCCAGCAAGAGTTGTGCTGGCAAGTGGAATTACAAAGAGGGGATTACAAGATTTAGTGTATTCACTCTCCAATTATAATTCTAACCAGGGGAAAAAGCTAAGAGGCCACAAAACTATTCCTCAAACAATTTTTTCACTCCACTATTTTGGTATCGAATGTACAATTTAAGTAATTCATTGCTCTCAATTGCTATTTAGTTGTAAAGGCACAACAGCTAGCAAAACCATCTTTCAGGGGCATTTGGTCCATATATAGAAACTTTACAATAAAACAGAAAAAATTTTGAACCCCAGCGATCACCCCTCTTCCCTGACATTTTTTCCGACTCCCGAGCATATAGCTGCTAGGCAAATGGAAATGTTGACATGTGAACATCTGAGAATTGCCAATAGGGGTACACACTGGATGTAAAAGGAAACAGATAACTGAATACACCTAAAAACCCCACTAAGATAACATATCCAGAAAGTGTAGACTTAAATTAAGTTCTGAAGCTTTCTTTGCTGATGTTGGCAAAATATAGAACCTTCTTCCCAAGGAAATTCATGCCAAAACCTCAGCATCTTCTTAGTCTTTCTTCTTCTTAGTAATCTTCAAAATCCGAATCATATAATTACTTAGTGAACCATTTACAAAGAAGGCACCATTAACAGACCAAAATCTACGAATCCTCATCTAATTGAAATTTAATGCATCAGATCCATAAATCCGTCTCTTCAAAACCCTATACAAAGTTAATCATATTCATAATTGAAAAGGCAACAAAAGCAACAACGATTTCGAAAACCCAAATCTTTAACTTTTTAGTTCCTTTCAGCGAATAAGACTCAATCTTCAAAAACTTTTCCCATTCCATAAACACGATTTGAAATTCAAATCATTCACATATTAATTATACATTTTTAATAAAGAATGAAATCACACTAACCTAAATTCAGAATTCCAACAAATTCTAATTCTAAATAATTTCCTACCAAATACTATTTTCCCCAAGAAAATAAAATTTCTCATCCTACCCTGGAAAGTAGACATAAAGTATTTAAACGAAATAAAAACTAATGCAAGTGAATTTAACATATAATTTCGCAAAATAATAGACTAGAATAAATTTTTTTTTTTTAAAAGAAAAATTCGTCTTTAATTAGTGACAGAGAGGGGAGAACCTGAAAGAGCTTGGGGAGATCGGAGGAGACGAGACTAGGATCGGAATCGGGTGGTTCTAGGTTTTGGGGGTGGTGGGACCCACCACCGCTAACAGCTTGCTGATCTCCTTCTCCGACGTCGGAGAGTAGGTCGCCGATGCAGAGCAAGGGTCCTCCGACAGCTCTCATCGTCGGGAATGACATTACGAGACGACTTAGTGGGTGATAGTTAGATTGAAAGCTTTAAACCCCTAAGGTCTAGGGTGATTTTCTATTTTTAGTCCCTAAAGTTTTAGGCCCCGTTTGCCAAGTGAATTTTTCGAATGTTTGTCTAAAATTTTACTATAATTTACTGTAAAAATTTTTAAAAAAAAATTTGAAGTGTATTTTTTTTGAATATTTTGAAATGTATAGTTTAAAAACTTTGAGAAATTTTTTGAGATTATTGTAACTAAAGTTTTTAAAAAACTTGTAGCAGACAAACTTGACAAAAAATTTAAATGCCAAACAGGGCCTAAGTTTGTGCTACTAGAGTCCCTCAATTAATGAATTGCTAACTGTATAAATAATAAAGACTAAAGAGCGGATTGGGTATTATAAACTGTCATGTTTTGAAGTAGTTATACAATAGAAGTTAGGGAGTTTTGTGGCTAAATGTTTCTACTGTGCATTGGTGTTGTTTTCTTCTCGTTGTTTGTGTTGTAAGCAAAGTGTTATTTGTCTATGTCACTATTAATGAATGGTTGAAATGTTTTTTGACAATTGAGTGATCCTTGTATGTTCATTGGGTGCTTGTTCCACAGGTTGTGTATGTCGTGCGAGATTTGGTGAATTGTTTTGAATGCCTTTAATAAAGGTCTTAAGTGGTGTAATTGTGATTTTGTATCGATAATCTGGCTAGGTTATCTTTTAGACCATATTAATTGATTTGTTATGCATGCATGTTTGGATAATTTTCTTATTTGTAGAATTTTTGAACTTTATTGTCCTCGTGTGATTTGGTATTTGTCTTCTTGTCATTTTGATTTTTTCTTTGCAGTTTTTCTGTTATTTTAAATATGGTTATAGTTGTAGTACACACTTATGTACTTGCTTAATCATTATATCAAATCACCTTAGTAAATAATAAAAATATAGGAGACATATATGTAATTTCATTACCAAAAACGTAAAATATTAAAAATGTATGAGTTAGATTTGGCTAGATGAACCAACGAGCCTAGTATCTTACATTCAGCTCGACTCAACTGGCTCGCTAAGCTAGCTTGAACTCGACTCTTCACACTGAATTTAAATTGAGTTTTGACCAAGCCGCCTAACGAAGTGATTTCTAGACGGACGAGTTGAGTCGACAACGCATGCTCACCTGCCAAAATACAAGAATGGCCAGGGTCTTGTCCTTCGATCTCACTTCGATGCTAAAGTTAGATATAGGTTTGGGGTTGAAGGTACAAGTAGTTGGGTGGTTTGTAATATATATCTGACTTGCAAATGATGAGGAGTATTTATAAGGGAAAATTCAACGGATAGGATTTGACACCTACACCTAGCTAATGGTCAGATGACAGGCTATGGCGGTGGGCTCAGACATAACTCTGACCACTAGGACGGTGGGTGGTCGCATCAACCTGTCAATCACTAGTCATCTCATCCACTAAGGTGTTAGGTGTTGGAGTCCATAACCATACTTGAGGTAAGAGTGAAGTTGGGCCAATTAGCCGAGACGATTCTTCACCTCAAGGTGGCGAAGACGAGGTTCTTGAAGAGACTGAAGAACCGAGGTAATCACTTCGATATCGAATAGTCAAGATGATAACTACATTAAACCCCCTAGCCTCGGGGAGGGGAAGCTTAAATGACTCCCTTCCCAAGGTTGAGTTATAGGGTGAATGAGGGACATGCGTTGCGATGCTGAGCAACGAGAGGCCAAACATCAGTCGGAGGTAACTGATGGGAGACGTTCTTGAAGGGGTGTCAGATGAATCGGTGCTGATTAATGAAGAGAGAGGAAGACGGGTGTTTTAAAATTCGAACGTCAGCCTTTTTACCTTCCATCCCCTCTATAAATAGGGGGAATTTTTACAATTCACTTTCACATCTAGTGAAAATCATAGTAGCAAATTCAAGATGTCTGTCCAAATTATCAAAGCAGCCTTCTTCCGATCCCTTAACTCAGAGATAAGAAGATAATAAGTCACCTCTCCCCCTTTAAATAAAATACATGGTTAGTGTAGTTCGAATGCATAAGGTAACAATTAGGTCGGATTTCAAAGAAATAGAAAGGCCCGACCCATCAGAGGAAGAGACATCATCATCAGAAGAAGCGTCCAGTTCCAAAGGAGAGATCTCGGGATAGGGACCCGAGCCTACGGAATCCAAGATCTTATATAACGACACCTTTGGTTCAGAAGTTTCCAGAGATGAAGGGGTAGTAGTTTCTGGAGCTCCACCCAACCTCGACTAAATAGAATTTGACGAGGTTCCTCTCTTCATTGGGCGAAGAAGGATCGATCAGTAGTTGTTCTGCTGAGGTCTCGGGTGGCAGTATATGCCAACCAGATGAAGGCCGGTCTAAGGATGTTGACAACTAGGTTTTTTCGAGACAACCTCTAATACTGAGGAGTTCAGATAACTCAACTCGTTCCTAATACCATCCAAATTTTCATTGGATTCGAGATGCTGTGCCGAGATCAAGAGTAACCCCTAATGTTAATCTCTTCCGATGATTTTACACAATCAAGAATAGCGAAAACGAAAGGGGGTGGTTCTACTTTGGGAGTCGGAACAAGAACGTGTCAAAGTTAGTGGTGGACGTCTCGACTTCAACAAAGCGTTGAAAGAACAACTTTGTTTTCATCCCGATCGAGAACTTTCCTCAAGGCTTTTGATGGAGGTCGTACAATGCCCTAACTGATCCATCCCCAGGACTCATCGAGGAGCAAAACTTCTAGAAGATCAAGGGATCGGGGCTCAGGATCAACAATTGGTTCTACTCGAAAACGGTCTTAGTGGATGGGGGAATCAGCCGAGGTCTCCTCAGTCGCAACAAACCCTCTTACTATTCTTCTAGACGCAAGAAAATTATAATTTCATTTCATCATTTTGTATCTTTTTTTCTTGACTAAGTAATAATGCATCTCTTCCGTACAGTGATGAAGTTGTCCAACCATATTATCTCAGGGATGGTAGCTGAGAGGCAGAAGCGTAAGGCTCCAGTCAAGACATCAAGAGCGGAGAAGAAGAAGAAAAACAGCTCGGCTATTCTCCGTCCTCCAGTAGGCGACTCGACTCATGGTTACTCTCCTCTCCAACCTCCCGTGATCATAGTTGAGTAAGGGAGCTCAAATATCTCCGTGATTTCATAGGGTGTGGCTACTCGGGGTGTTACCGTGGTTTCGACAGGATACGGAAGAGGCAAGTCTTTACACCCTTATTCTCTAGTCATAGTGGGGGCATCCCTATGGAACAAATATCCAGTAGCACTGCGTCCTATCGACAATGAGACGAGATGAGACACCTTGGTGACCACTATTGTTCGGATTGGGACATTAACGTGAACAATCAGTGTTAAGATCGATGACCATCTTAGGAGTTGTTGGTCCATTCAATCCTATTTCGAGATGTGGAGTATACCAAGTAACTAATGTCTTTCGAGTTGGTGGACCATTTGGCCATCACTTGGGCCTCCACGTCGGCTTTTACTGCCGAGATAACTAGTCGCTATGACTATATACTTGAGCCGCATCAGTCCACAGTCGAGCTCCAGGAGAAGGTAGCCTTCTTAGAGAAAAAACTGACAGTGGCCAACAATGAGAGGGATTGTACTCATGAAAAACGGGACCGAACCATTGCCGAGACAAACTCCTATAGGACGGCCCTTGGGGAGGAACAAGAGAGAAAGCACCAAGAGAAGCTATCCTATAAGGCGACTATCGAGAAGTTGGGATCTTGTCTGTGGAGGCTTTTCTTAAATTCGAGAGCTTCAACAATGATCTCGGCAAGCTGACCCTATTGAGTTTCATGTTAGGTTAAACCTCGACTGTAAACGAGGTCGGCCTCTTGTTGTCTCAAGATGATCTGGATGTATTCAAAACTAAGGACAACTACAATGAAAATGCCAATAAACTATGTAACCGCATGGCTGTGGGTATCTAAGAGAGGCAGAACCTGACTGAGATGCGGAAAGAATTCAATTAATGACTAGTAAAATTCGAGATTGAAGAGTCCGAATTTGAGAAAGATGAAGAGGGTCAAGATACCGAGACCATAGGAAACGTCGAGATAGTTAGGGGTAATGATGGGGCTGAAATAGGAGACATTTAGAAGCGTCCCTGAGTTAGAACTTTTATACTTGTATAACCTGTTATTCCTTTTTACTATCTATAACATTATTTTTTTATTATTGAATAGATGCTTTTCATTTTTAATCCTATTTATCTTCTCTATCTAACCCCATGTCCCCTTTTATTTTTAATAACAATAGTAAGCATTGTTTTGAAAATAAATTAACTATCATAACATTATGAATGATACAATTTAAGATTTTTTGCAGGCCAAGTTCAAGGTACGAGAGTGCCATCTCGGTAGGCTAATGTACAATATCCAATAGTAAGCATTTTTCTTGGGATTCGAATCGGTTAACCGATTTCTTTCTTAAGATTAAATCACTTGATTTAAAGTGGAGGTTTTTAACCCCAGTATTGTTATGGTGAGTCAGGATATTTTTAAACAAAATGATCCTTATTACCGCGACTTTCCTTTTTTCTTCCAGTAAATCTAAATTGGTTTATCGTTTTCGTCATTTGTCTCCGCTACATAAGCGGCCATCCAGGGACTTAGAGTGAGGAACTCAGGCGAAATAATAGTTTCAGATCCATAAATTAAAGAGAAAGGTATTTCCTGGACTGCCGACCTCGAAATAGTTCGTTAGGCCCATAAAACGGTGGGCAACTTGTCCGCCCAAACCATTTCAATTCGATGAAGTCTTGTCTTGACGCCATATAGAAGAGTTCTATGAAATTTTTTGATTTATCCGTTAGTTTAGGGATGGCATGCCGAAATGAAGTGTTGTTTAATGTCAAGATTTTCGCATCACCTTTTGAATGAGTTGTCAGCAAATTGCTTTCCGTTATCTGATATGACAACTCGCAGCACTCCAAACAGGCACACTATGTTCTTTCAAAAGAACTTTTGGACAGCTCGATCTGTCATACTGCTCAATGTCTCGACCTCTACCCATTTAGTGAAATAGTCAATTACTACCACCAAATAGGTATAGTTACCCAACGGTCGAGGAAAGGAAACTATATTTGTTCCCCATTGCTTAAAGGGCCATTGAGACTTGATGGAAACTATGGAATTGGTGGGTTGGTGGTGTTCGGAAACGTGAAATTGATAAGAAGGGCAGTTTGACACAAATATTTGAGAATTTCATTAAATAGTTGGCCAAATATACCCGAATAATTGGGTCTTTTAAACTAACATCCGAATTCCAACGTGAACCTCATAGAATCCTACATGAATGTCTTTGAGTACCTGTCCCCCTTGCTCAGTAAGAATACACCTTAACTATGGTTCGAAATAGAATCTCTTGTACAATGATCCATTATGTAGGACATACCGAGATTATCTACGCTGAACCCTTTATTCGGATCGGTATTCGAGAAGAATTTCTTAATTAGGGAACTTAATGATGGGCTCCATCCAGCTTTTTTCCTGGATGAATCAGATATACCTTTTTTTTCTTGATAATCAGGCTTGATTAAGATTTCAATTAGGACCGTTTTGTTTAATTAAGAGAACGAGGTGGAGGCCAACTTAGAGAGAATGTCCGCCCGCTTGTTTAAGGAACAAGGTATGCAGTGAATCGCAAATGATTCAAAGAGATTGGCTAGTTTCTGAACTCGTGAGAGATATTTCTACATGATTTTTTTTAGAGTTTCGCACTCTTACAGAACTTTAGGACTACCAACTGAGAATCACTGTATATCTGAATGTGAATAACTCCTAGTTTCCGTGATAAATACAGGCCGGCGATCAACGCTTCGCATTCAGTCTCGTTATTAAAGGCAGGGGAACCAAAGCAGAGAGCGTATGAATACTCCTCTCTACTTGGTCTAATGAGAAGTAGTCTGATCCCGCTGTTCTCGTTCTTGGAAGAGCCGCCTACAAAAAGGGCCTAGATCAAAGATGTTGAGATCTCTTTAAGGACGTCTTGGTTCACCGTAGGGGTAAAATCGACTAAAAAGTCGGCTAAAACCTACACTTTGATCGCCGTTCTAGGTTCATAAATTAGGTTGTATTCTTTTAAATCGATGGCTCATTTTATCAACTGTTTCGAGGTTTCAAACCTGATTAAAATTTGACGGATTGATTGATTAATTTGGACGCAAATGGGATGAGTTAAGAAGTAGGGTTTCAATTGTCGGTCGCATGAACTAAACATAGTACCAATTTTTCCATTTG
This sequence comes from Coffea eugenioides, assembly GCF_003713205.1. NCBI lineage: Eukaryota > Viridiplantae > Streptophyta > Magnoliopsida > Gentianales > Rubiaceae > Coffea > Coffea eugenioides. The sequence goes on along the minus strand of NC_040044.1, from coordinate 30,542,116 downwards.
CGAGTACCAGCTTTCGGGTCTACAGAGGGCTTGATTGACATAATAGACAGGTCATTGGACACCAGCCTCCTGCATCAGCATCGCACTAACCAACTCTTCAATCGAGATGAAATATAAATAAAAGTCTCCCCTAACCCTGGCGAGATGAGGGTTGGGAGAGGATGGAGGTAATCTTTCATTTGGTCGAAAGCTTGTTGGCACTATTTTTTTTAAAAGAATTTTTCTACCTTTTTCAAAATTCTAAAGAAGGGTAATTCCCTTTGGACGGATTGGAAGAGAAATCAGTTCAGCACAACTAGCCGTCCAGTTACTTTTTAGATCTTGCGGACATTATTTGGAGCTGCCATCTCTTGAATTGCCTTGACATTATTAGGGCTAGATTCAATATTTTCAACGAGATACCAGATACCCCAAGAACATTTTCAAGATGACTCCGAAGATGCACTTCTTGGGGTTAAACATTATCTTGATTTCTCATAAAATTTCGAGGATCTCCTGCATGTCTAAGAGAAAGACATTAGAGGTCTTGCTCTTAATGAGGATGTCATCCATATAAGTTCAATGTTATATCCAATCTATTCATGAAAGATGGGGTTAACGAGACGTTGATAAGTGGCTACGGTGATTTTTAACCCGAAGAGTATGATGGTATAGTAATAAACATCTCGGTCGATGATGAAAGTCATTTTCTCTTGATCTTTCGTGCTCATTCCTATTTAATGATAACTTTTAAAGACATTTAGGAAACAAAAAGATTTCATATTTCATAGTCGAATCGACCAAAATGTCTATTCTTGACAAGGGGTACAAATCTTTTGGACAGATCTTATTAAGATCAGTGAAATCTACACACATATATCACCCTCCGCCTTTTTTCTTGACCATAACTAGATTAGAAAACCAAGTCGAATATTGAACTTCTTTTATCATTCATGATGGAAGAAGTTTATTCACCTCTCCCAAGATGGCTTGGTTACACTTTGGATCGAAGTGCCTCCTCTTCAACTATGCAAGTAAACATATCCCTGAATTCTTTGAGCAAGTTGATTAGCACATCTTGGATAAAGGGGAGAAGATTTATGTCAATTCGAACAGTCCGTTCCGATTGCATAGAATCCAACGTAACTTTTTTCACCTCATCTTTGATCTTTAACCTCTTGGACTTTTCAATTTTTTGAGATTTGATTGCGGCAATGAATAAAATATCCGGTCTTCTGCCCTCGAACCTTGATAAAAAACTAGCGAAGGTTGCGACTTGTAAGATGGCAAGGTAACACTCACAGGCAGTTTGTACATCGCTGGTAACCTCGATCACACCAACTGGAGTTGAAAATTTGAAACTCAAGTGATAAATTGAGTAAACTGCTCGAAGAGCATTTAGGATAGACTGGCTGATCAACATGTTGTATGAAAAATTGACTATTACCACAACAAAATTAACTGGAATGGTACAGCAATGTGGAAAACTCTCGACAGTCATTATTAGGATAATCATCTCTTCGAAATATACTACATGTCCCCCGAATCCTACCAGTGGAGTCCGTACTAGGGCCAGTTGATCATTAGCCAACTGCAACTTTCCAATTGTTCGGTAGTATAGTAGTGCATCCACCGAACTATCAGAATTAACATATACTTTCTTCATGATAAAGTTGTTGATACGAGTTTCGATCACCAAGATTTCGTGAGGACTAGATGTAGCAGCTATAGAATCATCCAAGCCGTAGGTTACGACTTGTGTGAGTCGAAAGTTCAGCTCCATTTAGTTGAAGTTGGCCTATCGATATATTCTTTTCATAAGTTCTGACTGTCTCTCTTTGTGGGCTCACCGATAATAGTGTTGATGAATCCCGTTATATTGGACCCGAAGTCAGGAAGATCAATCAGATTCCCAAGGGTCTCTAGAGGCTTTATCATAACTCCTCTGGTCATGCCTATCGTCACACCTATGATTTCAGCGATCATCTGGACGGTCTTTCTGATGATCCGGGTTTCGGTCACCTTGGATGAATTGTTTCAAATATCTCTGTTTGATGAGATTTTTAATCTCCTTTTTAAAATTGTTGCAATTTTGGTCTCATGATCGATATTTCGGTAATATGCACAAAAATATGTGTTTATCTTCTCTCTTTTTCCTATCATTTTAGATGGAGTTCAGCCAAAATGGTGCTGTTCCATAACAGCGAGGACGTGCGATAGGGTAGTGTTGAAGGGGAGGTCATTCGGATTTGGAGATGGGTTATTTTCTTTTGGCAATTCAATCGAATACACTACGGCGATCTCGTAAGGAACTCGATCCCCCGCCACTAGTTGGTTCGGCATTAGTTTGGCCTTGGTCTTTTCTCTTTCTCTGATCAGAGTTGTCCTAGATGCCTGTGCCTCCCTCTTCATGCAATTGACGTCTTCATTTTGAATGGCCTTATCTACTTTCTGTCAGAACTCTCTTAAGGCCCGGGAATACTTTCTATACATTTTGGTATTGAAAATTACGGCTACCAACCCATTGATGAAGCCTGCACTGGTGACCTGTTCATTTGGGTTGGTGATTTGGACACTTTCATCGTGAAACTTTTGAACGTAAGAGTGCAAAGATTCACCAGGAGCTTGTTAGATATTCATCAAGTACGCCGAGATTTTCGTCATCAATCGGGTTGAGATGAACCGATATATGAATTTGTCCACAAGTTGCCCAAGAGAGGATATGCTCCTAGTTTCTAAACTCCAGAATCATTTTTGAACTGTTCCTAGGAGAAAGATGGGGAAGGCTCGGCAAATAATTGTGTTGGATACGCAATGTAGTTGAAAGGTCGAAATAAAGGTATGAAAATGATCTTTCAGATCACCTCGCCCATCATAAGACTGCAAGACAGGGAGTTGGAAATTTGATGGAACCAAATCATCATTTATCTCATCGGTAAAGAGAGGGGCTTTCATCTAATCAATTGTAAATCTTTCGGGACACCGAGATATATCGTTGGCCCGTTGTCCAAGAGGGCCTTAGGAGAGGGCCCTCGATATGGAGGCCAGTTTGGAGTTAGACTCGGAGGGAGTTCATTTGGAATAATTTCATTTCGGATGTTTGTTATTCGACTCCTCCTCGAATGGGATCTCAAGAGAGGTAACCGGTCGCCGTTTTGAGGATTCAGCCTTCTCCTTTCCCTTCCTCTTGAAGAACCTTCCTAACTTTTCGAAAATGTTAAGATTTTCAGCTATGAATTCAGCCATCTTCATGAGATCCTCTTCATTCGTGGGTTGGGGGGTCCCGCCGAGATTTTTCGAGATTTTGATTAACTTCTTGTTGAACCTCAGCATTAGATTCGAAATCAGTTCGAGGAGCTCGATGACTTCTAGAACATGTGGGTATCATGTCGGCGAAACTATCGTTTCCACAAACGGCTCCAATTGACGAGATGATTTTTGGGCAGACGAGCTGAATCGATAGCGTAAGCTCATCTGCGAAAATACAAGAACGATTGGGGTCTTGTCTCTCGATCTCACTCCGATGCGAAAGTTAGTTATAGGTCGGAGGTTAAAAGTATAAGTAGTTGGGTGGTTCGTAATATGTATTTGACTTGCAATTGGTGAGAAATATTTATAAGAAAGAATTCAACAGATAGGATTTGACATCAACGCCTGGCTAATGATTAGATGACATGTTATGACGGTGGGTTCAGACATAGTTCTGACCACTAAGACGGTGGGTAGTCACATTAACTTGTCAATCACTAGTCATCTCACCCGCCAAGGTGTTAGGTGTTGGAGCCCATAACCGTGCTCGAGGTAAGAGTGAAGTTGGGCTAATTAGCCGAGACGATTCTTCATCTCAGGGTTGCGAAGATGAGGTTCTTGAAGAAACTGAAGAGTCAAAGTAATCACTTCGGTATCGAATAACTGAGGTGGTAACCACACCACCTTTCAAGCTACCTTGAGTCATTTATAGCCCTAATGAAGACTGTAATTGTGCTATCTTTAGTGTTTAACATTAATTGCTACAAGTCTATCTACCACCACTTTATTGTGGCTAGTTGGAATGTATAAAGTAGAGTGTCAGTTTAATTACTCTAACTCTATATATCTATGTTTACTTTTATTCAACCTAATGAAAGTTGGAGGAGAAGAATTAGGAGTTTTTGATTATGACAATTATTTGGGAGTTCGTTTACTATTTTTGGCTATTGAATGAGTGGTGTAAGTGTATTTATGATAGTAGTAGCTGTTGGTGTCAATATTAATTTTATGTTATATATATGCTAGTTAATTCATGATTTATAAGTTTTTTTCAACTGATGTTGGTCAATTGTTTTAGTCAATTTCTTCTCTCTTTTTTCCATTGCGCATTATTTAAGAAATTTTTTTTCATCTTCTCTTTCTTCCATCACTAACATATATATTAATGTTTTAAGATGTCTTTCACATCTTTGTTTAATGGACATTGTTCCATTGTTCCATTCTTCTGGTTTTACAAATGATATAGTTAGAAAATAAAACATTGGATAATATTTGTCTAATATTTATAGTTTTGATATTCAATGATGACAAACTTTTAATCTTCTTCAGGCTCTAATTTGAACTTCAATTGAGTGACAATTCAAGTGTTCTTGATATAACCATTAAGGATAGATTTGCTCATATTATTCTCCAATCAAATGCTTTTGAAGTTTATAATACTTAAGTTGCGGTAATACATATAAAATACTACAATATCTTATTTTCTTCTATCAATTCTTATTTTAATAACTTTTTTCATATTTTATAGAAAGATAAAAATTGAATTTTTTGGCAATCAATACCCAATAAAAGAGAAACATTTTTTTTTCTAGATAAAAAGCTTTTCATATGAAAGAAGAAATAATGTTGTTTCGTAATACAGTATACAAGTTTTCGCACAATATCATTGCAAATCAACACATACATAGAGAATACTAATCCAATGGATTTGTTTTTGATAATGATACTACTTTATAGTCATTCACCATATTGAAGATTGAACAAAGCATGTCTTATGAGAAAGCATCCTCATTAGTATCAAACACTCTGCATTCAAATGTCTCTAAGCATGCATCAACAACCATGAAATGAGATGAAACTCCAAGTGATGCAAACAACAATGGAAACTTTGCAAAAAGAAATCTTGAGGACGACTTTAAATTGGGTAATAAATGTACCTGGCAAGATTAAATCTTCCATTCCTACCTATAACTATGGTAAAAATGGCCCTTGACTATCAATTTGAAACTTTTGTCCATACTTTTTGAATGAGATGTCCTATAAACAGGGATTAGCTACAATTATCATCATTTTTGTTATTGACTTTAAGCATGACACTTTTAAAATTGTTAAATTTGGACGCAAGCGTGTTTGCTGTGCTAAACTTCTGATCATAGTTGTTGAACAAACTAATATGTAAATAAAAATTTAGTACAAGTATTGGTGTTTTGTTATTATGATTAAAGACAGTTTATTATTAGTAAAACCTAAATCTAACAACAAAAATGCAAGCATATTTCTGTTTATATAATATTCTCTATCTTTTTCATCAATATTTATATTGATTAACCAAACGCTTTCACTATCAATATATTACTCATAATCAAAATTAGTAATATAATGAAATTTATATAATTTACATATAACAAATCGATTATTACTCTAGACATATCAACTTATATTTTTATTAAATTGCATTAATCCTAATATCTCTCACAGAGAACTCTTCACTGGTGATAAAAACTCGCTAGTTGTTGAAACAAGGCCTCCAATTACTCTTCACGGAGTTAAGGTATTCAGAATTTGTATTTGGTTGATGCAAAGATTCAAGAGCCTCAAGGAAAGATCAAGAAATATGAACAGAAGGTGGTGAACCTACCAAAAAATATGATGATTCTCTACCATATGAAAAGACTAAGGCATGGCTAAATAAGAGAATGCAAGACCTCTAATTGTGGTAGTCTCCTGTATTGTAAATATTACTACTATCAAAGACCTCCAAAATTCCCAAAACTGAAAGTCCAATTGGTTTTTGAAGACAAGTGTTTGGAATTTTGAGAATTTAAAGCTATATGTTGAAAAGAATAAACTCAAATACAAATATTATGGTGATGCTGCCTAATTATGTGATGTTACATAGTTAATTTTTTAGTTTTTTCATAGATAATTTTGTAGTTAATTAGGAGTTAAATTTGTGGTTAACAATGCCATTGTTTTGAAAAGCAAAACTTCTCTGTTTCTTAAAAGCAATGCTATACTTGTTTTTTTATTTTTTTTATGGATGTGGTGTCTCCTAGTTTCTACTCTTACCCCTCATGACTCGTCTACTCCTTTTCTCTCAACTGCAACCACTTTGTCAAAATTAAGGCATTTCTAGTGTCTAGTGTTGGTTGAATCTGAACTATCAAATAAGAAATCTCCATTGTAAGCAAGCGGAGTTTAGATGTTGCGTCCAGTGGTGGTTGAATATGAACTATGAAATAGAAAATCTCCATTGTGAGTAAGAGGCACTCAGATATGTTATAGAAAAATCTAGTGAAATTATGAAGGATATTATTTATCTGTAATTTTTCTCTATAGAAGGGAAGCCTTGCAAATGTTATGTTTAAAAAAAGCATTGACCTTAATACACTAGATTGAAGCTTTTTACAAAAATAAAAGATAAATGAGTCACTTTTCATTCACTACAATATTTACAGCTAGAAACACCAAATTTTTCAAAATTCCTTCTTAATATATTCATCTATTTAAATTTTTAACATTAAATATCATCTAGAGATTATGTAAAGATAATTTTAATACTAATATAAACAAAATGTCAAACAACCATACTACATGATTCCAATTGAAGTGGAAGGAGATTGTTTCATGATCTAAAATAAATAAATTATTTTTGTGAACAATATATTTCTCAAAAAATATTTATCATTTATTTCTTTCATTGCATTTATCATTACAAATTTTAAATACACAACTAAACTCTCATTAAATAACATCAAATGTACTCATATAATTCAATTTCACATAAAAATGGTGACTTAATATATGTATCTACAGTTTTCATCAGCTTTTTTTATATAGAACAAATTCAAACCTTCTTTTTATATAATTTTTGTTGATAATAAGAACTACAAATTTAATCCAACCAAAGTATGCTCTTTCTAATGTAATAATACAATAATATCTATGATCAATAAGGGTTAAACATATTTTAAAATTTTATAACAAATAATAACATACAAATTAAATGAATATATCAAAATACATTGTTATCAATGTGAAAGAATAACACACATGTTTATTAAATTTGAATAAAGATCAATCAATCACTGGATATGTGATACTCCATATTTTTGGGTTTATATTTTAAGTGTATTTGCTTGAGTTTACTAAGATTTAGAGAAAATTTCTCAATTTTGTAGAAAAATATAATAGTGGTGCATTTCTTTTAATATTATATGGATAGTAATGACTCGTATATAACCAATAGACATTAAACTAGATTAGTATGAAATCACTAATTAGGAGAATTGATGGTAACAATAGATTAACTATTAAATAAAGAAATGGATAAACTTGAATTAACGAATAATATGATGGTGTAGGAATTGGTTATAAAGGAAGTTAGACAAAATTTAAGAATTAACTAATAACGAGAACTAATATTAGTAATATGATAAGTATAAATTTTTTAATTTTATTTAACTAGACCTTCTAGAATAGTAAATTAATTATGATGCAATTAGTAATATGATGAGTATAACTTTTTGAATTTATTTAACTAAACCTTCTAGAAAAGTAACTTAATTATTACTTAGTTGGATGTTTATAAGATATTATGAAGAGTTGATGCAATTATATCATTGTTACTATCACTAGACTTAAGTAATATAATTATCATTATTAGTAATACAATTACTCTAATATTATATCATTATCAGAACTAGTTTGGAGTATGAATTTGGACACTCGATCATGCTTGTAATTGACAATTTAATGTTGGGCAACACAAGGGTCATTAATTACCTGACTCGCATGTAAGTCTTCTAGAGAATTTAATTATTGAGTTTAAGACAAGTTTATCAAGAAACAATTATACAAAGGTTTAAGGTTTTGTGAATATTCCTTGTAATAGTTAATGATTAAGGGAATTCCAAGAGTTCTTCATTTAATACATAAGAGGTCGGTATTACTATAAAGGGTGCATAAGTGAGAAGAAACCTATTTAGGAGAAAATGCAATGTTAATGATACTAAAGGACCACTATACATGTTCGTGGAGTAGATGGCTTGAGGAATAGAAAATTGTGTCTAAAAGGTGACAATTGTGAGGACCCGAATTTTTATTTTACTTACTTTTATTTTATTTTACTGGCTTATTTAGTTATTTATTTATCCGTTTACTCCAAATAATTTATTTCATCCATTTTAAATCCATTTGCATGGAACAATGTCTCATTTATATTTTTAAAACGTTTCGTTAGCAAATTTAATTTTTCTACGGCTCGTCTAGTGAGAAATAACGATTACATGTTTTTTGAGGCAAATTCGATCCAAGAGTACATTAATCTTGGGAAATTAAGGATGATTAATAGTAGACTAAGAAAAGTTAATGGAGGGATTAGAGGTGAGTGAGTTAAATTAACCTCAATTAGGAGCACTAATTGTTCACTAATCGATTGTTGACTTTTGGGGTTTCATGACACCTTTATGTCATTCATCTTGTCACACCATCAAATCACCTAACTACCACCCAAAACCTTTCTTCCTCTCCACTTCTCTTGGCCAACTCCCCCTTTCCCATTTCCCCTTAAAATTTCAGCTCTCTTGTCCTCCATTTTTCTCCAAGAAGCTCTCCAAATTTGCTCTTTTCTTAGTTCTTCATACAAGCTTGGAAGGTGGCTTGATCAAGGAAAAAACTTTGGTGATAAGAGCTCAAACCCTAGTGTTTAGTCTTCATCTTGGCAACAAGGTAAGCATCCAAAGAAACCTCAACTTTTTCCTCTCAAATCTTAGTAGTAAGTTAGTCTAGTTAGTTTAGTTGTTGGGTTGTTGATGGGTTCACAAGAATCTTGACATTAGGTAGTGGACTTGAGGTGGCTTTATAGGTAGAGGCCTTGAGGATTATTGTGTATTTATGTGATTGTTTGATGCTTATTATGAGAAGATATGGTTTAGTTTTAGTTGGAAAGTTGAAAAGAAAGCTAGAGGAATGAGAGATGCTTGCTGGCCGAAATTTGCTGGTTGTTCCTCTCTTGTTAATTTCAAATTTTTTATGTTATTTTGGTTCAATAATGCTTGATATATGATGGTGTTTATGTGTGTTTAATATCTCCCAAAAACCTTTACAATTGGTTGAGTTAAAGTAGGGTTTAAGTGAGGAAGAAATTTGGAAAATTTTTCGATCAGGAGCCCTGACCAGTACTCACGTTTTGGGTCATAACTTTCTGTCTGGGAGTTGAAATCAAGTGCCGTTTATGGAATCCAAAACTAGACTCCGAGGGATTTCCATCGGTATAAAATGCACCTCCTAATTTGTTTCCTATAAGCCGTTGTGGACCGGCGAAGATGACTGACTTTCCCTCACTGCTTTCATCCGAGGAACAGTCTTAGCTACAGTTTGTAGCTCAATTTCACCTATCTTGTAAAACGAATTTTAAGATAGTTCCTTCTAATGATTTTTAACATTTTGAATCTAGTTTTCAATGCCATAAACCATGCCAAATTTCGAGTTGTTTAGCTCTCGTTTTGATCAGATTTTGAAACTCTGTCAAGTACGTCAGAACTGGAATTTCGTGAAACAGGTCACAAAGATCCGTTTTCTTAAAACTGTTGTATCTTGGTGTAGAAAGGTCCAAATTGAGTTTCATTTATTGCATTTGAAACTAGATTAGGAATTCTAATTGTGATATAAATTTCAAGGGTTGATTCCATTTCTACGAATTTTTCCGAATTTTCAAAACTTTACTGAAATATCAAGCCTGTTTTGCTCTATCCTGTTTGGAACAGTGACTTTGAGCTAAAATCTGAATGATTTTGAATTGGATTCTGATTAAAGTGTTTTCTAGAGAGTTTTAGTGATTTAAGCCTATTTTCCAACGGTATAAAGTTTCCAATTTTTGGACTTCCGGAACTCAAGATTCGATTTTTCCAAATAGTGTCACACTAAGCTGGAAATTTCCTGTTTTCAAACAAATACTCCTTTTAAGCACTCTTAACCTTCCTTTGCGATTGTTGGACTGTTTTAAGTTTAATTTCATGGTTGGGTACAAGGTTCCTTTGAGCTTTAAACTTTCATTTTAAATCTTGGTTCCCAAAGGATTAAACCTCTTTTGATGGTTTTTCTTGGTCGCCTAACTTTCTTGGCTATTAGCACCTCTTTTCATACTTGAGTTATGGACTTCAATCCCTATTCTTATGCCTTCGATTTCCATGAGTTTGAACTCTAAAAAGGGAACGTTTTGACTAGAGTAAGTCTTGGTGAATTTCACTAGTTTATACTCGAAACTTGGAATCTTTAGTTTTGATATTTACTATGAAAATGAATGGAGTTTTGAGGAATTCTAACTCCATTAGTTTAGAAAATGTGAACGTTCTTTATATTCTTAAAACTTGGACGTAGGACTTGAAGTTTTGAGAAATGAAAACTATTTTTCCTTTTCTCAATTTTCGTGCCGAAAGTATATATGATACTTTCTTTTGGGAATTGATATTACTTACCACGACTTGAATCGAAAATAACCTTTGAGTTCTCTTTGAGCAGTATTTCAATGATCTAGCGAGAAAAGCTCTTTTAACTCGACTCGACTTGTGACCTTGAGAGTAGGTAGCAAGAAAATATTTTTCTTTATAATATTGGTCGAGTACCTAGATAATCATGATTATGCATGTCTCAGATGGTCACGAGAACGCCGAAGAGCTCATCTGACTCTCGCTTTGCTCTTGTTTTGCCTTGACTTTTGGTGAGTGTCAAGTGCATGTTCGATGTTAATATGATTAAATTGAGATTTGTATAAGTGCTATATGATACGTGAATTTGCCGAGACGAGGGTGTACTTTGCCGTCCTCGTCCTCTCTCTCTCTCTCTCTCTTTCTCTCTCTCCTGATTACATGATACTTGTTACATGAATATATATGACTTGAACTTATACATGAACATGTTTTAAGTCGTGAACACTGAGCGGCTAGAAGTATCACGCCCTATTTGGGTAGAAGGTACCGCTCACCCCGACTTAGTGCTATGATCGACTCTAAGTCGATTGGAGCGTTGTCTCATCGACCCTTATACTTGTGGGGACGTCCCAACCCATTGGCTAATTTTGTAACTCAAGCCGGCAAGGGCTTGGTCGAGAAGCTTGGTGAATCTTGAAACATATTATAGGTTGATCTTTTGAGATCTCGCTTGACATACTTGAATAGTATCGCCATCTCATACGTGTTTGGTTCTGGATTCGAGTAGGTGTTATGTTGGATGGAGGAAGTAAGTGGAGCACTACGGTCATGTTACCACTTGGGTTGACGGAGGGTCAATCCCAGATGACTCAAATTGATCGAGACGTGGAAATAGCTCCTGAAAGCTCCTGTATCCTCCTTGTGTGTTAATTCCTACTTGTGCACTTAAATGAAATGCCATGTTTAAAGTTGCTTTTAAGCATGCTATTCGATTAATTGGTTCTACTTGCCTGTTTGCTTACTTGTTTTCTTGGCCTCACTGAGCGTTAGTTCATCCCTTTAAGTCTGTTCTTTCTTAATAAGCTTTGGAGGTGGAAATTGGAGTTCTTAGACTAGCGACTTAGTTGAAACTAGTATACTTTGGTATGTTATAGGAGACCATTAAAGTATAAATTTTGAATACTTGGGTTTTGTGGTTTGTAATCATAATTGGTATACTTGGGAGTTTCAAGCTTGTATATTTGAAGTACTTCTTAATTAAGTCGATGGTTAATTTGTAATCCTTTATTAAGTTTGAATGAGTGTGTGAGCCCTGACGAGAGTTGGACAGACGTTCAGTTGATACCCTAGGATTCGCCCTAGGGAGAGGTGGGGGCGTCACGAGAATCTTTTATTTGTTATTACATGTGTGATTTATTATTTTTGTTAGATATCGATACAACTTATGTTAAACCATATAAGGTTTAGTAAGATATTTGACGTAATATTGATTCATAGTTTTAGATCTAATTCATTAGTTAGCTTGTTAGAATTATGTAATAATTTTTAGCAACTTTTCCTAGATGTGTACTTCAAGTATTCATTATAATTGATAGATCTATACTTCATTTGTTCCTTTTCATTCTTACAATCAAGTCAATATGTATGTATGTCAAGCAAAAATATTGAATTTTCTATTACAAATTTTGTAGTTTTGATGTTATGTGATCACGAATATTAAGGGTTGCAAGTCTTTGTGCCAAAGATTTTGAAGGAATATAGATAAGTGCTAGATTGAATTCCTTTTGGAAATATTTACAATTCAATATTCTTTCACTTCAAAAACTTGTTGTTTAATATTCAACTAAAGGATAGCAATTAAAATTTTATAAATTACTCAAAAGTCAATATAATATGAAAAAGTTTGAATATTAGACATTGATTTAGGTGAAACTTAGTTTAAATTATTCACGAAAACTTCATACAAGCTAATGTTCTTTGTTTTTGCAATTTGTGGCATTTAAAAGTTTTATACAATCTTTTAGTGTGAACAAAACTAATTTAAATTGTTGTAAAACTCAGCAATTTAAGACAAGCAAAATATTACTTTCAATTTAGTAAGGAAGATTCTAATAACTATTAAAGGTGTTTTTATACTACTTGTTTTAAACTTATTTTCCCAACTTGAGTGCAAAAAATTTGATTGAACTTCTCTAAAATTATTTTAAAATCAAAGTGGTAGAATCTTTATTTTCCCAACTAAAAATTATTATTTGCTTATGAAAATTATAAATTTGTATCGATACCAAATTCTTCTACTCTGTCACTTAAAGTTTTTCTGGTTTGGCTCATGATTTAATATTTGCTATAGTAATTGACATTTGGAGAAAGGTTTCTTAGATAATTAATTTGTAGATTGTTGTTGACAATTTAACAGCTTTAAATTGAAATTGATACTTTGTTAATGAAGAGAATGATTGAATCCATTAGATTAAGAAAATAAAGTGATCTTTAGCACAATTTCATGTTGATTTATGTGTAGGCATTTTGTTTGAATGTAAATTAAGATTAATCTTGGCTATTAAGGTTTACAATTTGCCATTTGGATGATATATACATATTTGTTAGTGTGCATATTTAGCATAATGATTGTATTTACACTTTTCATCAGTCATTCTAAATATTGTTTATGATTATTGGGAACCCAAAATTAAATTTTTGGGGAGGTTGTGAATCCAAACTGATATTTGAGATGGTTGTGAACCAAATTAAAGGACTTGTTTGGCAAAGGAATTTTTTGCCAAGTTTTTTAATAAGTTTAATTACAGTAACCTTAAAAAAATTTTCAAAAATTTTAAAATACACATTTCACAATATCCAAAAACACACAAAAAAATTTACCTTCCTTCCTTTCTTCTTCTTCCTCCCCCACCTCAACCTATTACCATCTCCATCGTTGGCCAACGTCGGCTGACACTTCTGCCGGCACCGGCACAGGCATCGGCGACAGCGCCCTCTCTCTCTCTCTATTTTTCCCTTTTCTTTCTCCTTTCTCTCTCCTTCCCTTCTTCTCCTTCCTATCCCCCTATCCCCCTTCTCCTCCCTTCTCCCCTCTCCCTCGCTATCTCCTTCCCCTACCTTTCCTTGGCCACCCTCTGGTCGTGACTCAGATCTGGTCGCACTAGAGAGGGGGAGAGGAGAGGTGACCAGGAGAGGGAGAGGGAAGGAGATGGCAGGGAAGAGGGGAGAAGGAGAGCAAAGGGGGAGAGGGGAGGAGGAAGGAGTAAAAGGGAAGGAGAGGAGAGGGAGAGAGGAGAGGGAGGAAGGAGAGAGAGAAAAATGTTTCTGTCACCGGTCACCGGCGGAGGTGCCGGTGACAACAGTTGGTTAGTGAGGAGGGAGGGAAAAGAAGATTGCAGTGGGGTGGTGGAGAAGAAGAGGAAAGGAAAGAAAGGGGAAAAGAAAAAAAAAAGAAAGGACCAAAAAGGGAAAAAAGGGATGTTTATTCTTCAAAAAAAAATTTACACACCTTAAAATTTTTTTTACAAATTCTACAGTAAAGTTTTATACAAAAATTCAAAAAAAACTTTTAAGGTGGTTGGCCTATGTCAAGTGCTAGTTTAGGTCCTCCAGAAAAGTGTTGGATTGATGGAGGATCTACATCTTGCTTGACGCATGTATTCTTACATCAAGTTTAGGAGATTAGTTTTGCTCATACTGGGTATTTTGAAAATTCGAAATATTTTGTTATGTTTGGGCCTTGAGGCAATTGGTGCATTGAAGTTGAACAAGTTGTACAGATAGTTTTTTGCGAGGAGAGATAAGGATGGTATTTTGTCAACAATGGTAACATTTTGTTTGACGTTATTTATTTGGTTAAGCTTGAACATTATCGAGCTCTATATTCATTTGAGCTTGACAAATTTTCTGAGACTCATTCTAGCATGTATTCTTACATGCTATTCTTACATCAAATTTAGAAGATAAGCTTTGCTCATATTGGGTATTTTGAGTATTCAGATTATTTTATTATGTTTGGGCCTTGAGGCAATTGGTGTGTTGAATTTGAACAAGTTGTATAGACAATTTTTTGCAAGGAGAGATAAGGATGGTATTTTGTCAACAATGTTAACAGTTTGTTTGCCATTATTTATTTGGTTAAGCTTGAACATTATGGAGCTCTATATTCATTTGAGCTCGACAAATTTTCCGAAACTTGTTCTAGCATTTGTACATATTTTTATGGTTTAAAAACAAAAAAAATCCCTGTGGTATACCTAATACATAGAAAAGCCCCCCGTGGTTTCAAAATATACAAAATGACATATCATGTTTTGAACTAAATTGTAAACTAACAGAATTCGTTAAACTTAATGGAATTTGGTAAATTTAATGGAAAACTTAACGGAATTTGGTAAATTTAACGGTAAACTTAACGGAATCCGGTAAGTTTAACAGCCGAAACCGTCATTTTCGTTAAGTTTAACGAATTCTGTTAGTTTACAATTTAGTTTAAAACATGAGGTGTCGTTTTGTATATTTTGAAACCACGGGGGGCTTTTCTATGTATTAGATATACCACAGGGATTTTTTTGTTTTTAACCCTATTTTTATTTATAGAAAAGATTTATTTTTGATATTAAAAATATTATTTTTGCTACATGCGCACATGTGATTCTTATTGGGCTTATTAGCTCATGCATTTTGTTTTTATTAAAAAAAATATTAATTTTAGATATGTAGGGTGACTGAGTTTGATTGAGACAATCTGGTCTGTCAAGCTTTCAAATGTATTGTTAGAAGTTATAGTTAACAAATAAGAAATATTATCATCTTGTACTTACATTGAGGATATGAGTTATATTTGCTGACAATCATATATTTGCTTTTGAATTGTACTCCTAAGTTCTATTTTTAACATTTTCAAAGTGCAAGTTTACAGATTATAGTTTTAGAACCATTGTGAGAATCTAGCAAATGGCCAATTCACTCCTTATTCACAAGGGTCTAGTTGAGTCATTACAAGATAACCACTCAATTTGAAATTACATAAATTATGTAACATTGATAACAAAGCAAAAATTTAAAACTTAAAAAAAACATATATAAAAATAATTAAAGCAAATTAAAATATACATAAAAAACTAATATACTGTTGCATAATTTAATACATAATATATAATATAATATCAATCTTTTAGTGATCATATAATGCTTATACAAAGATAATATTAATAAAATAAACAAAATGTCCAATAATTATATCACATGATTCCAATTGAAGTAAAAGTAAATTGCTTAAAACGTTAAAGTAAATAGAATATTTTTGTAAAAAACATATTTACTTAGAAAAGTTTCAACATTTGTTCCCATCATTGCACCTATCAGTACAAATTTTAAATACTCAACCAAGTTTCAACAAATAATGTCAAATGTATTTATATAATTCAATCTCACACAAAAAATAGTGAGTTAATATATATATATCTACAATTTTCAATAGCTTTTTTTATATAGACAAATTTAAATATTCTCCTTATACAATTTTACTTTTCTTTATATAGGAAAGGGATGGAATTTAAGAAATAAGGAGTATGATGGGGAGGGAGGGAAGGGGTTTTACTCGTTAATAGCAATAAAAAATTTAATCCAAAAAACTATGTTCACTGCTTTTCTACTTTTTTTATTTGCTACTGAGTTTGTTTGATATGTGTGAAGTTTTCCCATTTATATGTTATGTATATAACCAGAAGTTCTCTTGACTTCTGTTACTAAGTTCTTAATTTTTAAAGTATTAGTTAGCTTACCAAATTTTGGTATTTAGTCTACTTTTGCCCTAGATTTTAGTTTTAGTATTTCTTTATTTATATTTTATTCCATTTAGATATTTGATTTTAGTTTAGTCTCTAAAAAGGAAGAAGAGGTCTCTGAATGGATGATTAGATAATGGATGAATAATAATTAAGTATTGTTCTAATTCTACGATGCAAACTCATATATGTTTGTTCAATATGAGCACTACAAAATTATATCATAACTTCTTAATTGCATTTTTTCTTTCTATTGCTACTGTTACTCTCTTTGATATTGTTTTTTATTTTCCCATTCTATTCTCCTCTATTTTTTGTCACAAACTACCAATCCAAGACTTTTTATTGGTTAATTTGTAGCATTTAGATGTGATTTTTGTAGTTTTCTTTTTTCTAATTTTCTATACAAACTGACAATTTTATTTTATATTTGCATAATATCCACCATTTATACTAGGTGTTTATGTATTTCACTGCTAGTAGTGGTTTTTATTATGCTTAAGTTTGTTTTCAAACTGAATTTAGTTTCTATTATGTATTAAAATTTTATAGTAAAGATTTTAATTCAAATTGAAAAACTTCAAACTTGAATCTTTTGATTAAAGGTAGTATTCTCAATTTATTTGGTTGTTTTGTGAGAATTATTGGTAATTGACATTGAGAATTACTTTCTAATGTGTTTTTCCCTTTGTTCCTTATTATATAAATTTTGATTTTGTATGTTGTTCATTTAATATCAAACCTTGGGTATTTTTTTTTATAATTAAGTTTGAGAATTCTCATTTAATAGTTGTTAGTATTTCATTGGTTAATTACTTTTAGGCAACGTGTTTAGTCTTACCGTGTTCTTAAAATTTTTACATTTTTTGTTAAAAATTTGCAAACTTATTGATATTAGTAAACTCTCTCCTACCAAGGACCAAGTATTCACTTGTACAATAAAAAAATACTATTGTTTCAATTATTAAGACTCTACTACTATAAATAAAACATCACTCACAAAAAGAAGAAAAGCCTAACTTTTGAGGAATCAGACGTAGAAGGTGAAATAATGACAACTCAAAGTCATGTACTAGAACCGGTGGAGGCTTTTACAAAAAATAAAATCTATCTCTCTCAAGGTTCATACAAGCAAACCTACTAAAGAAACAACAAATTCATGCTCTAAATTTAACTATTAGACTTTAAAATACTTTTGTTGTTGCAATATAATGTTGAATAGCATGCCTTATTTTGAAATCATATTAAACCCATCAAATTTCATAAATTACTCTCTAACCAATCGAGAAGCTACCCCCTCGCATAATTTAGAAGACACACCAAATTCAAAAGTTTATAATTGTCAATGAAAATCAAGTTGTTCCACCAATTTTAGCTGACTTTTTTAATGCTAACATTCTACAAAGAATAAGTATGCACAAACTCACTCTCAATCCATCAAATAGGGAAAGGCCCATGGTCTTTACCATATAGGATGAATTGGTGAATCCTAAAACTGTATATTTCTCTAGCATAATGCATGAGAAACCGGTGATGATTATATCAAGAACCAAATGTGGCACAAGTCATGCTAAAATCACTTTATTTTGTCATCGAGATATAATTAGTTTCCATGACACTACTCTATTCATTTCCTGCAGAATTATTTCCATTATAGGTTTATCACTTGCAATACAGTTAATTTGTATCATGATCTATAATCTGCTAATACTTGAACCTGATGCTCTTAGACAATGGTAACTTGATATACTTAGTATATAACAGAGACATATATATCAACAAATGCTCTTCACATGTTTAGTAACTAATTAATCATATAATACCCCATGCAAATCATTGTAGGATAAAGGCAAATAGAACCTACATTGAAAGAGTAATACATGAAAGACTATATGGTAAGGATCATTAAGTTAGCTAACATCAGAGTCACTTGTCCGCAAAATTAGCTACATAGAAATGTCAACGCAGACGCATATTATTTGATACAATAATGAGAATTCTAATTTCTTATATATTTGAAAACTAAACTATAAAATTTTATACTAGTTAGCACCATAACGAAGATCATTTTGGGTCAAAGCAGAGATTTGAATTTCTGCCATGAACAAGAGTTTCTATATTATTACGTACCCAACATCTAATTGCAATCAAGAAACTAGGGGCCTGTTTGGAACCTGAGTTTTTTGGGAGTTTGTCTAAAATTTTACTGTAGTGCACTGTAGAAGTTTTTGAAAAAATTGTAGAAATTTTTGTAAGGTGAAAAATTTTTTTGTAGAAGTTTTGTAAGGTGAAAAACTTTTTTCCTTTTTTTTTTTTTCTCTTTCTTTTTCTTTTTCTTTCTTTCCTTTTTCTTTTCTTTTTTCTTTCTTCTTCTTCTTCCTTCTCCCTCCCCCTTCCCTCCCCCGTTACCTCTGCCTTCCCAGTCCCAGCAGCCATGGCCCTTCCATTTTTTTTCTTTTCTTTCTTTTTCTCTCTCTTTTTCTTTTTCTTTCTTTCTTTCCTTTTTCTTTTCTTTCCTCTTCTTCTTCTTCTTCTTCCTTCCTTCCCCCTCCCTCTTCCCTCGCGGTACCAGACGAACCAGCAGCCCCTCTCCCCAATTTTTTTTTCTTTTTCTCTTCCCCTCTTCTCCCTCTCTGCTCCCCTCTCCCCCTCTACTCCCCTTCACCATCCCCCTCCCTCCCGAAGCAGAGAACCAGCAGCCATGGCAGAATACAATTTTTTTTTTTGCTTTTTCTCTCCCCCTCTCCTCCATCTCCCTCTCCTCCCCATTCTCCTCCCCTCCCCTTCCCCCTCCCCTTTTGCCCAATCCGATTGTTCGACCAGATCGCATCTGCGATCTGGTACCATGCGACAGAGAGAAGGAAGCGGGAGGGTGGCCAGGGAGGGGAGGGGAGGGGAGGGAAGGAGGGGGGGAGGGGGAGAGGGAGAAGGAAAAAAAAAAGAGGTAGGCCGGCATCAGAATAGGTGGTCGGCGCCGGAAACAGTGGCAGAGGTGGTGGTGACCGGCGGCGGAGGGATGGCCGGCGATAAAGGTGTGGTGGATAGGAGTGGGGGGAGAAAGAAGAAGAAAAGAGGAAGTTTTTTGTGCATTAGAATTTTGAAGTGTGTAGGTTAAAAAATTTGATAAGTTTTTTTGGGTTCCTGTAGCTAAAGTTGTTAAAAAACTAGTAGCTAAAAAACTTGGCCTAAAAACTCAGTTCCAAACAGGTTCTAGAGTTCTAGCAAATAAATTGCTATGTATCTATTGCGGTGAATTCCTAGGAAGAGAAAAATAAACATTCACTACTAATTCATTGGCTCAAGTTTGGCATCGAACTATTCGATTGGATTGATATTATCATAGCATCCATTAATGATAAGCATGCCATATGTAACAAATGATACGATGCTGGAACAAAAACTCAGCATTTAGGAAATAAATCAAAGGTTAGAAAACGAAAGATTTTATATGCATTTAAGACCCTATTTCTACCACGGAAAGTCAAATTGGGTAACCAGATACTATGTGATAGCTTGCATGCTTTCTCCCAAAGATATCTTGGAATTACCTAACAGTTTAATCCATATTATACTTTCCACCTCAACAGCAATGAAATCATTGACACTTGAGAATATCATAACATTTACAATTGAAGAATAGAATCAAAATGATTCTCAGTTACTAGCAAAAAGAAACCTTTTGTCAAATTGGAGAATGACTCCAAAAGAACAAATTTGCAAACTGTGAAGATGACTAACTGCTGCACTACTCGTGCTTCTATATTGAGAGCTCATATTCCTCTTCTGACATCCTTCACCAATGAATTTGCTCATCTTTTGATCCAGTTAGCTAGAATTAAAAATGCACTATTAATCAATATCTAGTCTAACTTGTCTAAATTATGATGCCTGTGGTTTAGATACTTGGTTTTTAATATACTACTAGACTTTTGTGTACACTTCTATAGTTTTGGTGAGAAACTGAAAATGAAATGTCAATTAGTTTTCTAGCACAACCTATCTTAGTCATAATGTCAATAGGTTAGATACTCAACTCTTCATCTTGTGAACAGAGTTGAATATGTAAGGTTTGTTAAAGTATTAGTGATCTTATTCACTAGTATATTCATGTAAATATTTTATGAATATCTATGTACTAAAGTTAACCAAATATAGATAATATTGACTATTATTATGGTATGATTTGATAGCTATGTTGATAAATGCTTATTATGATACTAGTAGTTTGGATGCTTAACTTTTGATAGACTACTAGTGTGACGACTGGAAAATTCGCCCATATTTTCTTAAAATTCCCTCTTATTTTGATTAAATGACTTTATAATATCTTTCCTACTCATTTACTCCCTCAATAGTTGTAATAAATAATAGAATTAAGAGTTTTGCCCTTAGTTTTATAGTTAGGGTAAATTAGGGTTTTCGCGTATTTTGGTAGTGTGATTAATTGTAGAGGTGTGTGTACTAAATTTGGTGGTTAAGAGTGAGTTTTAGGTAAGAGGAAGTGTGTGATGAGAAGTGCTAATAATAAACTAGTGAACCATAAGTAAAAACACAAGTACACGCGAGTTAAGGAAAATAGACTTGAACCGACGTGCACCGTTTGCTACTGATTAAATACACCACTTGAAAACTACTTTATTCTTAATCTCCTTATTTTTAATTGAGCTAATTAGCCCTTAATTAACCCTTAAAGTGGACAAAATTCTTGACCAAATGAAGAGGGGGAAAAGGAAAAAAAATAAGAAACCATCTTGTTGCGACACTTGGCAGAAATCAAACCAACTTTGACCAAGCAAATTTTCTTTCCTTCTTATCTCTAATTTGGCTTATCTTCCTCCTTTATTTCTTCATGTTGGCCGAAAATAAGAGAGGGAAAAAGAGAGAAAAACAACTTCAACTCCAACCTTGATTCTTCCTTGTTGAGCTGAAATCACACTGACCACTCCAACATTGTGTACTTTATCGCACTCGACCTAAGTTAACGTGAAATTTTCAATGATTAAATGATTGAAAGCGACTTGTGCATGAATATAAGCCTTTTGGCTGAACTGGGCCCTTACCCTTCATTGCTAGCCGACTCGAGCCAGTAGCGAACTCGGTCGGGCGGCTGGTGACCCTGAAACAGTGTTTTGGTATATTCGAGTATGACCACGAAGGTTGGTGGAGAACTGGCCAGTGAATTGGCTAGTGGCGGGAAATGAAATCAATGAATGAATGTCAAGAACACTGGAGGAGTTTTCACTTGCAAATTTTTTTCTAATAATTGGAGGGATAAGGAAAATGGTTGGCGAATGAATGAACGAATGGTTCCACGTGAGCATGTATCCTTTTAATGAGTGTGTTCTCATTACTTTTATATTATGAATGTTTTCTCGATTAATTGTTCTTCAATGAATAATGTCCTTGTTTAAATTGCTTGATTACTTGTTTGGGAACCTCACTAGGATTTTAGCTCATTCCTTTAGTTTTGTTTTTCTTACAGGGGATACGAGCGAGGGCGTGAGACTGGTACAGGCTAGCGTAGTCTAGGTTTTGAATTTTTGCGATTATACACTCGCTAGTACTCGGTTAGGGTTGAATGTATCTGGAATTCACAACTTTTGTTATATTTGGGATTGTATGAATGTTTGAGATAGAAATGAATGTAAGTATACGTTCCAAGTTTGGGAACTGTTATTTCACTTATTCTTGAGGTTATACCTTATTTTATTTGAAGAAAAAGAATGAGTCCTGGCGAGAGTTGGGCAGGCGGTCCGCCAAACCCTGGGGTACGCCCTAGGGGGAGGTGGGGTCATCACAGCTAGACGTTTGTACAGGTTTACACTTTAGTAGTTTTGGTGAAAAATTGAAAATGAAGTATCAATTAGTTTTCTAGCACAATCTATCTTAATCATAGTATCAATAATTTAGATACTCAACTTTTCATCTTATAGAAAAGCTTGCATATCTAAAGTTTGTTAAAGTATGAGCATCAGTGATCTTATTCACTAGTATGTCCATGTAAATACTCCGTCAATATATACTAAGGTCAACAAAGTATAAATAGTATTGACTATTACTATGGCATGATTTAATAGCTATATTAATATATGTTTCTGAATTACCATCAGGTATCATGTTTTATCATTTCTTTAGATAGGAATGTACACAACATAGATATTTTCATCTTCAAATTTAAAATTCACTTTCTTCTCAAGACCTGGAAACAATATATAATATCATTTATTGAACAAAAAATGCTATCTATTTAATACAAAGCATAAAATCAAATAATACACTCCAACTTTCAATTCGCTATAGACATTAAAATAAAAAAATTATTGATATAAAAAAGTTTCATTTTCCTGCAAAGCCTAACACTATTATGATGCATGTTAAAGTATGATATATAATAAAAACTGAGGCCATTTGTTTAGTTAACATTATCATGCATGCGAAATATGTGCCCATCATTTATGATAACCACATGTCCATTTTTTGCTTCCAATTCCAAATTGAATTAGATAAACAATGCTAATAAATTCATATCATATGTTACACGTGTACACTTCTATTAGTATATAAATTATATTTTGAATGCTAAATGCAAAACCTGAAAGTGAATTAAAAAAATGTGCCAACAAATTCACCCTAAACCATCAATTAAATAAATCTAGGATTTAATTCTCTAATCCATAAGTATGAGCTAATATATATAAGGTGTGCAAGACTATTTTATCAAATTCAAAACATTTTCGCATTATAATGTTTTATAAGTAAACTATGTAAGACTATTGTGAGTATGGTATTAAATAAGCATGAAATGTTCAAAAGTAATATTGTCTCACTCTTGAACTTGCTAGATTAATATTATTCATTATCTTCTGATTTCTCATTTGTAATATCGTTGAATGATTCAATTTATATTCAATATTAATCTAAGAAAAACATTAATTCTTGAAAGTTTTTTTTATAAGTTTAAGTGCATTCATCTTTACAATAGTTTCTTAAGTGCTTTTAATAAAATTATACACTAGCAATTACAATTAAATGTACCTATTTGAATCAAAAGTTATCATCACAAGAAATAGGACTATATCTCAATTTCTTAGAAAGTTTGACACTGCCATGTTGCATTCTCAGGCACTATGCATGTTAAGAAATTAAGACACCTGTTTGATCTATCATATTATGCATGTATGATATTTGTCTATAATTTATAATGACCATTTGTCTTCTTTCCTTTTGAACTTTATACTAGATCAGAAAAAAATTTGCCAACTAATCTTTAGATAATCCTTCTACACCTCACATGTACATAGTCCTATCAATATATGAACATATTTTGTCGAATTATAAACTCTAGTGTGGCACATTCATTCACATGAACATCCACAACTCTCTACAGTTGGTAAATATGCTCTTTAATAACTTTATATTCGAAATCCACTTTCTTTATATCTTATTCATATCAACAATCATGTAATCTTTTATTATTATATAAATGTAGTTCTAAATAGTACAAAACTCTACACCGATAGCAAGATTAAGTGACCAAATTAGTGGTTGGATAACAAAAGTGGTTATCATTGAAAAAAGCACAATCAGAAGTATTCAACATAGAAATGAAAGATATCAATGTCTCCTACTAACTGATTATTCAGTAAGATATATTCTATATTTATGATGATGATATTCTTATCTTGACTCTCTATCTAGTAGGTATAAAAAAAACTTTTTTGACAAAGTGAAATAATATAGGTTTTAATTCACACTAATGACATTGAAGCACTATATGAATTCATTCAACTCCATGCCACATATTATATAGCGAATTCAATGATCTAGCCAATATTTCAGAGTAACTATTGAATTAACTCTATCCCATATGAAATGACTTACAACAAACACTGGCTTCGTTTGGATTCGCTTATTTTTCAAAAATTAGTTTTTCAAATATAATATTACAGTAATATACAAATAAAAACAACTCTAAAAACATCTCATTCATACCATATATAAAAAATAACTCATAAATTTACAAAAAAAAATTCTACAACATCTTCACCCTCTCACCACTGTCCACTATCACTACCACCCTTCCCATTCACTATTGCCATCACCCCCTTTCTCCTCCTCTCCCGTCTTCCTTTTTCCTGCCCCTCTCTTCCCCCCAATCTGGTTGTAGCCAAATCACAACCTCGATAGCGTCCACTACTACCTCCACCCACCACTGTCACCATTCTCTTCCTTCTCCTCTCCCCCCTTCCCCGGATCTGGTCACAGCTAAATCACAACCAGAGGCCTCGATCTGATTGAGGGGAATTTTTCACATTTTCTTGGCCATAAATCTAAAAACTATAATCTTTTTACCAATGTCATTTAAAAATGAAGTTGAAATTCTTACTATCTTTTCCCTTCTTTTAGCATCACACTTTCTTAGTCATGGAACTACCTTAGCTCTCTCCTGGATTTTCTTTTGAAGGTAGGTTTTTGCGAGCTCTTTTTAGTAGTCGGTTTAGCTTATTGACCACATTGGACTCTGTTGATTTGGTTATGACATAATTGAACAAACACATGATAGAGAAAATTTCACATTCCTGAGTCTCAAAATGACATGGAATCATATGGTACTTCTGCACTATTAGAGCATATGCATGCTCATTTCCTCCAACTAATATAGATTAAGATTGAATTGTAGTGGCTTCTAGAAATTCATAGGAGCTTGTCCAATGTAGTGTGAGATTCAATAGAAAGAACTTTTCAAGTTTTGTTATGTGTACTTATCAATAGACAAGGCACAAAAGTGGAATTTGAACTTCTGAGTTTAGACCTCTAACATGTTGCTTTACTAGAAAAAAAGAAAAAAAATTACCTCATTTCTCATGACTATGATCTTAGTGAGCTTATATGAGCTATAAAGCTAAAACAACTTCTGCTGTTAACTGCTTAAGACATATTATGCAAAAGCCAAATGGTCTATAGGACATTTATCTATCAATGATGCATAAGTATCATTGACATACCAACACATGTCTAAATACTATTACTAAATTGTTTGTTGTGGCTAAAATTGTATCGTGCTGGTGAAGAACGAGTGGAAATGGCTAAGTTGTATCTAGAGAAGGCCCAGTAGCAGATGAAGAAGTGGACTGACCGTAAATGTATGTTCTGCGAGTTTAAGGAGAGGGACCAAGTGTTGGTGAAACTCTACCAACATGAACGCATTCGCGGGATGGACAAGAGTTTCATGAGGCGATATGAGGGACCGTTTATCATGCTAAAAAAGATTGGAAATGTTGCCTACAAAGTGAAGTTGCTCAAGACTCTATCCCAACTCCATCCGATCTTTCATGTCAGTCTACTCAAATCGTTTCACAAAAACTCGCACGACCTGTCAAGAGACGTGTTAGAGAGGGCACTCACAGATGTCAGGGATAAGTACGACAAGGTCGCAGAGGAAATCCTAGCTGATTGAATTGTCTGATACAAGAACCATGCACTAACAAAAGGAGTACTTAGTGTGTTAATGTGGCTTACCTGAGTTCGAGACAAGTTCGGAGCCAACCGCAAAACTGTGATAGTTTAAGAAGCTCATACAAGGATATGTAGCAAATTAATAGGCATCAAGAACGATGCCTTGTTCAAGTGCAGAAGGATGACACCATCTGCACATGTCTGTCTACAACTGACCAGACATACACTATCGCCTATAGGAAAATCAGTAAAACATTAGAACCGTTAGTAAAGGCATAGTCTACTTCAATAAACAAATAGGAAGCTGTGGAGGTTTGGGCCAATGCATGAAGGTTTTTTGAAATATTTTGGTAACATTTTGGAGTGTTCTAAGTTGTTCAAGAGTTTTGGAGGAGTAACCTAGAGTTTGTACATAAGAATTTTACATTTTATAGAATGTTCTAGAGACTAAGTGTAGAGAACTACTATGTAGAAGTTTCTAGAGCTTTGTAAAGATTTCTTGACTTGCTTATAAATAGGCCAAACCCCTTTATTTGTAAACACATTGTGTAATTATTTGAATTTAATACAAGAGCTTTCCTTAGCCTCCAACCTTTCTCTTGAGTATCAATGTTTCAATTTCTCTTGAGTATCAATTAGTGTGTTTGGATTGAGATGATATGAGAAAAAATAATTTGCTTCACAAATTTTAATAACTTTTTTATTTTCACAATCATCTTTTTATCTCACATATATCACATCACAAAAAGTGCTACACTAATTATTTCAAATAAATCATCTAAATAAACTCCTATCCAAACAAACATAATGTTTTTTTCCGAAATCGAGGACATCTGCTCATAACTCTTTATGATATCCCCCATCAAATCTTTTTCGAGCATTTCTACACAGTTAGCTAAGCCAATTTGTATGGTTATTTCAGGAGGGAGGTTTGCATCTTGTTCACTGAAAGCATCTCTTTCGGTGTTGCCTTCTCAAAATTTTTTGCGTTTGCATGATGCTTAGAAGCTTCTGGGTCTTCATTTGTTTTCAAACCATCTAAAGCATGATTTCTGCTTACCATGTATTCAATATTCTGCTACTTAATCTCAACACTTACTACCTTTCCAAAAGCCTGATTAGTCACTCATCATTTAAAAAAATTAGAAACCTTTCTTCTACAATTTGTTACAATGTTTGGCACAATTCTTAAAGTAAAGTGGAAGCCATCTTGAACAGAAGTTAGGATGACTACATTATGGTTAAAATTGGTTTGTATCATTTTCTCACAATTGATGCTATTTTAGATGCTACAAAGAGAAGCTAAATCCTAAAACTTGATTACCACAATTTTTTAATTGTTACACTTAATTGGCTGAAAACTTTTGTGTTGTTTGATAGTTCTGTTGTGATATGATTTATCATTTCAATTTAATCGAGTTTTCGATGAATAATTGTAAATGAACTATTAAAGTTGCATATATATATATATATATATATATACTTCTGGTTCTTGTAGGCGAGGTAGAAAATGTCAAAATATGGACGAATTTTGTCTCCTGACTTCCTTGAAGCTGCTAGGAAATTTAGTAGTAAACGTAGAGGTCTTCCTACAAAGGACATTGCAATGGTAAGATTATTTTTCTTTTTTTACCTTACTTGAAGTTTTATTCATATTAATTATGAAATTGATACTGATTGTAAATTTGCTACCATTATATAGTGAGGCCTCTCTGTATAGCACTTTTGAGAAGTATCACAAATAAGATGTTGAACAATTGTTCCATCCTCATGCGTTCAATTTCCTATAAGCTCTAATGAGTACACTACCGGATGCATGCAAAACAACAAACTCAAAAATGCAGAACTTTCTTTGTTGTATGGCAGAAAAGAAGATGTGTGTTGTAGATCGGGTGAATTGTGAGAAAGGTCATTTTATAAGGATTTCTCCGGATCCAATTTTCAGAAATTATGGGGGAATTCGATCTGATGCATCATCTGTGGCTACTAAGGACAATTTCATTACAAGTCCAATAAATGATTCCTATATTGGTAGAGGGAGAGCTTATTACAATGAAAGTGGACAAATTTTCTTCGCATTTGCTGGAAATAAGAAGTTGACATTAGATGAAAATACAAAGCCAAAAATGACTTAGGTAAATTTTGTTTGTCCTCAAGAGGCTGAGGCCCTACCTCAAGTTATTAGAGAGAGAAGAAATCTTGAAATGATAAAGGTTTATAAGGATTCATGCAGCTTATTATGGGGAGAGAGACTAATGTCACCGATTTGATTTGTGGTAACCTTAGGTTAGCAAAGGTAGAGAATGGTGTTGAGGAGATCTTTCCATTTTTACATAGTTCATTTGCTCAAATCTATTTAGAGTTGAAGGATACTTAAGGCTATGTGTTCAATCATAAATACAGGGAACGGGACAAGATTCCAGATTTTCTCGCAAATGTAGCTATGAAGGTTTTGAGAAGGATCGACTTGTACGAGAACATGAAGGCAACAAGTTGGAATATTTGATTTTTAAAGAGAAGTATATTGCCAAGTAAAATATTGAAAAATCGTCTTTCTAGTTCAAAGCATTTTGATTCATCTTTGAAGAGTTTTTGCATGAAACAGAAATGATACATATAGATTGTTGATCATTTGAGTTTTTTTATATTTTTGGATTTTAATGTTATTGTGGGATCAAGTCTATATTTTATTTTGATATAGTTATTGGCATTATTGGTTAGGTCTTGAGGAATACTTCCGTAATTTTGAGTATAAATAGATTAGATAGGGAGCACTTTATCTCACTTATTGTAAATGTTGCAACTGCTCAAACCTCACGTATTGTAAATGTTGCTGCTGTTCGAACCTTTGATGAATGTATGAATAGTATTGTACTTTTTAGTTTATCACTTCTTGTCACTTATTGTAAAAATTGTTGTTGCCCGAACCTTTGATGAATGTATGAAAAGTATTGCACTTTTTATCTTTCTTAGCATAACACTAAGTATTGGCTAGATTTTTGGATTTCTTTTTCTTTTTCTTTTTTTTCTTAGGTTTATGTGGCGGAATTTATAAAGCAATGCTCAATGTATATATCTATATGTATATTCTTTTTTATTTTTCAATATTTACCCTCTCACCCCTTTCCATTTTTTTTATTTTTCATTTTTTACCCTCTCATCCTTTTCAACGCCAAAATTTGAACTCTAAACTATAGTCATAAAATTCGGCTTGGATCTTGACCCTGAGAGGTGACTAATATATATATATATATATATATATATATATATACTTTTGGCTCTTATAGGCGAGGTAAAAAAATGTCAAAATATGGATGAATTTTGTCTCCTGACTTCCTTGAAGCTGCAAGGAAATTTAGTAGTAAGCTTAGAGGTCTTCCTACAAAAGGGCATTGCAATGGTAAACTTTTTTTTTTTAACCTTTTTTGAAGTTTTATTCATTTTAGTTTTGAAATTGATACTGATTGTAATTTTACTACAATTATATAGTTAGGCCTCCCTGTATAGCACTTTTGAGAAATTTCAGAAACAAGATGTTGAACAACTATTCCTTCCTCATGTGCTCAATTTCCTATAAGTTTTAATGAGTACACGACTGGATGCATGCAAACAACAAACTCAAAAATGGAGAACTTTCTTTGTTGTATGGCAAAAAATAAGATGTGTGTTGTATATCGGTTGAATTGTGAGAAAGGTCATTTTATAAGGATTCCTTCGGATCCAATTTTCAGAAATTATGGGGGAATTCGATCTGATGCATTATCTGTGTCTACTAAGGACAATTTCATTACAAGTCCAATAAATGATTCCTATATTGGTAGAGGGGGAACTTATTACGATGAAGGTGGGCAAATTTTCTTCGCATTTGCAGGAAATAAGAAGCTGACTTTGAATGAAAGTACAAAGCCAAAACTTACTTGGGCAAATTTTGTTTGTCTTCAAGAGGCTGAAGCCCTTCTTCGAATTAATTATTAGAGAGAGAAGAAATCTCGAAATGATAAAGGTTTATGAGGATTCATGCAACTTATTATGGGGAGAGAGGCTAATGTCATCGATTTGATTTGTGGTAATCTTAGATTATCAAAGGTAGAGAATGGTGTTGAGAAGATCTTTCCATTTTTGCATAGTTCATTTGCTCAGATCTATTTAGAGTTAAAGGATACTAAAGATTATGTGTTCAATCATGAATATAGGGAACGGGACAAGATTTCAGATTTTCTCGCAAATATAGCTATGAAGGTTTTGAAAAAGATCGACTTGTACGAGAACATGAGGACAACAAGTTGGAATATTTGATTTTTAAAGAGTATATTGCCAAATAAAATATCGAAAAATCATCTTTCTATTTCAAAGCATTTTGATTCATCTTTGAAAAGTTTTTGCATGAAACAGAAATGATACATATAGATTGTTGATCATTTGAGTTTTTTTTATGGTTTTGGATTTTAATGTTACTGTGGGATCAAGTCTAAATTTGATTTTGATATAGTCATTGGCATTATTGATTAGATCTTGAGGAATACTTCTGTAAGTATAAGTAGATCAGATAGGGAGCACTTTATCTCACTTATTGTAAATGTTTCAGCTGCTCAAACCTCACTTATTGTAAATGTTGCTACTGTTCGAACCTTTGATGAATGTATGAACAGTATTGTACTTTTTAGTTTATCACTTGTTGTCACTTATTGTAAATATTACTGTTGTCCGAACTTTTGATGAATGTATGAACAATATTGCACTTTTTATCTTTCTTAGTATAACACTAAGTATTGGCTAGATTTTTGGGTTTTTTTTCTTTTTCTTTATTTTCTTAGGTTTATGTGGCGAAATTTATAAAGCATTGCTCAATGTATATATTTATATGTATATTCATTTTTATTTTGCAATATTTACCCTCTCACCCCTTTCCATTTTTTTCTTTTTCATTTTTACCCTCTCATCCCCTTCAACGCCAAGATTTGAACTCTCAAATATTCATAAAATTCGACTTGGATCTTGACCCAGAGAGGTGACTAATACATATATATATATATATATATATATATATACTTTTGGTTCTTATAGGCGAGGTAAAAAATGTCAAAATATAGACGAATTTTGTCTCCTGACTTCCTTGAAGCAGTTAGGAAATTTAGTAGTAAGCTTAGAGGTCTTCCTACAAAGGGCATTGCAATGGTAAGATTATTTTTTTTTTTTACCTTATTTGATGTTTTATTCATTTTAATTATGAAATTGATACTGATTAAAATTTTGCTACAATTATATAGTTAGGCCTCCCTGTATAGCACTTTTGAGAAATTTCAGAAACAAGATGTTGAACAACTGTTCCTTCCTCATGCGCTCAATTTCCTATAAGCTCTAATGAGTACACGACTGGATGCATGCAAACAACAAACTCAAAAATGGAGAACTTTCTTTGTTGTATGGCAGAAAATAAGATGTGTGTGTAGATTAGGTGAATTGTGAGAAAGGTCAGTTTATAAGGATTCCACTGGATCCAATTTTCAGAAATTATGGGGGAATTCAGTCTGATGCATCTGTGGCTACTAAGGACAATTTCAATACAAACCCAATAAATGAATCCTATATTGGTAGAGGGGGAGCTTATTACAATGAAGGTGCATAAATTTTTTTCGCATTTGCTGGAAACAAGAAGCTGACTTTGTATGAAAATACAAAGCCAAAAATGACTTGGAAAAATTTTGTTTGTCTTCAAGAGGCTGAGGCCCTTCTTCAAATTATTAGAGAAAGAAGAAATCTTGAAATGATAAAGGTTTATGAGAATTCATGCAACTTATTATGGGGAGAGAGGCTAATGTCACCGATTTGATTTGTGGTAACCTTAGGTTAGCAAATATAGAGAATAGTGTTGAGGAGATCTTTCCATTTTTGCATAATTCATTTGCTTAGATCTATTTAGGGTTGAAGGTTACAGAAGGCAATGTCTTCAATCATAAAATAAGGAACAAGACAAGATTCCACATTTTCTCGCAAATATAGCTATGAAGGTTTTGAGAGGGATCGGCTTGTACGCGAACATGAAGACAACTAGTTGGAATATTTGATTTTTAAAGAGAAGTATATTGCCACGTAAAATATCGAAAAATCGTCTTTCCATTTCAAAGCATTTTGATTCATCTTTGAAAAGTTTTGCATGAAACAGAAATGATACATACAGATTGTTGATCATTTGAGTTTTTTTAATGTTTTTGGATTTTAATGTTATTGCGGGGTCAAGTCTAAATTTGATTTTGATATAGTTATTGGCATTATTTGTTAGATCTTGAGGAATACTTCTTTAATTTTGGATATAAGTTGAATAGATAGCGAGCATTTTATCTCATTTATTGTAAATGTTGCAGCTGCTCAAACCTTACTTATTGTAAATGTTGTTGCTGCTCGAACATTTGATGAATGTATGAACGGTATTGTACTTTTTAGTTTATCACTTCTTGTCACTTATTGTAAATGTTGTTGTTGCCAGAACCTTTGATGAATGTACGAACAGTATTGCACCTTTTATCTTTCTTAGCATAACACTAAATATTGGCTAGGTTTTTTTATTTTTATTTTATTTTCTTTATTTTCTTAGGTTTATGTGGCGGAATTTATAAAGCATTGCTCAATGTATATATCTATATGTATATTCTTTTTTATTTTTTAATATTTACCCTCTCACACCTTTCCATTTTTTTTATTTTTCAATTTTTACCCTCTCTTCCCCTTCAGCGCCAAGATTTAAAATCTCAACCATAGTCAAAAAATTCGGCTTGGATCCTGACCCTGAGAGCTGACTAATATATATATATATATACTTTTGGTTCTTATAGGCGAAGTAAAAGATGTTAAAATATGGACGAATTTTGCTTCCTAACTTCCTTGAAGTTGCTACGAAATTTAGTAGTAAACTTAGAGGTTTTCCTACAAAGGGCATTGCAATGGTATGGTTAATTTTTTTTTTTTTTACCTTATTTGATGTTTTATTCATTTTAAT
This sequence comes from Coffea eugenioides, assembly GCF_003713205.1. Classification (NCBI taxonomy): domain Eukaryota; kingdom Viridiplantae; phylum Streptophyta; class Magnoliopsida; order Gentianales; family Rubiaceae; genus Coffea; species Coffea eugenioides. The sequence continues at coordinate 30,509,219 of NC_040044.1, read as the reverse complement.
TATGAAATTGATACTGATTGTAATTTTGCTACAATTATACAGTTGGGCCTCCCTGTAAAACATTTTTTGAGAAATATCAGAAACAAGATGTTGAACAACTGTTTCTTCGTCATGCGCTCAATTTCCTATAAGCTCTAATGAGTACACGACTGGATGCATGCAAACAACAAACTCAAAAATGGAGAACTTTCTTTGTTGTATGGCAGAAAATAAGATGTGTGTTGTAGATCGGTTGAATTGTGAGAAATGTCAGTTTATAAGGATTCCACCGGATCCATTTTTTAGAAATTATGGGGGAATTCGTTCTGATGCATTTGTGGCTACTAAGGACAATTTCATTACAAATCCAATAAATGAATCCTATATTGGTAGAGGGGGAGTTTATTACAATGAAGGTGCATAAATTTTTTTTCGCATTTGCTGGAAACAAGAAGCTGACTTTGTATGAAAATACAAAGCCGAAAATGACTTAGACAAATTTTGTTTGTCTTCAAGAGGCTGAGGCCCTTCTTCAAGTTATTAGAGAAAGAAGAAATCTTGAAATGATAAAGGTTTATGAGGATTCATGCAGCTTATTATGGGGAGAGAGGCTAATGTCACCGATTTGATTTGTGATAACCTTAGGTTAGCAAAGATAGAGAATAGTGTTGAGGAGATCTTTCCATTTTTGCATAATTCATTTGCTCAGATCTATTTAGGGTTGAAGGATACAGAAGGCAATGTCTTCAATCATAAATAAAGGGAACAGGACAAGATTCTACATTTTCTCGTAAATATAGTTATGAAGGTTTTGAGAGGGATCGGCTTGTACGAGAACATGAAGGCAACTAGTTGGAATATTTGATTTTTAAAGAGAAGTATATTGCCAAGTAAAATATCGAAAAAACGTCTTTCTATTTCAAAGCATTTTGATTCATCTTTGAAAAGTTTTTGTATGAAACAGAAATGATACATATAGATTGTTGATCATTTGAATTTTTTTAATGTTTTTGGATTTTAATGTTATTGCGGGGTCAAGTCTAAATTTGATTTTGATATAGTTATTGGCATTATTTGTTAGATCTTGAGGAATACTTCTTTAATTTTGGATATAAGTTGAATAGATAGGGAGCACTTTATCTCATTTATTGTAAATGTTGCAGCTGCTCAAACCTTACTTATTGTAAATATTGCTGCTGCTCGAACATTTAATGAATGTATGAACACTATTGTACTTTTCAGTTTATCACTTCTTGTTACTTATTGTAAATGTTTCTGTTGCCCGAACCTTTGATGAATGTATGAATAGTATTGTACTTTTTTTCTTTCTTAGCATAACACTAAGTATTGGCTAGGTTTTTTTATTTTCTTTTTTTTCTTAGGTTTATGTGGCAAAATTTATAAAGCATTGCTCAATGTATATATCTATATGTATATTCTTTTTTATTTTTCAATATTTACCCTCTCACCCCTTTCCATTTTTTTTATTTTTCAATTTTTACCCTCTCTTCCCCTTCAGCGCCAAGATTTAAACTCTCAACCATAGTCAAAAAATTTGGCTTGGATCCTGATCCTGAGAGGTGACTAATATATATATATATATATACTTTTAGTTCTTATAGGCGACGTAAAAGATGTCAAAATATGGACGAATTTTGTCTCCTAACTTCCTTGAAGCTGCTAGCAAATTTAGTAGTAAACTTAGAGGTCTTCCTACAAAGGGCATTGCAATGGTATGGTTATTTTTTTTTTACCTTATTTGATGTTTTGTTCATTTTAATTATGAAATTGATACTGATTGTAATTTTGCTACAATTATATAGTTAGGCTTCCCTGTATAGCACTTTTGAGAAATATCAGAAACAAGATATTGAACAACTGTTCCTTCCTCATGCGCTCAATTTCCTATAAGCTCTAATGAGTACACGATTGGATGTATGCAAACAACAAACTCAACAATGATGAACTTTCTTTGTTGTATGGCAGAAAAGAAAATGTATGTTGTAGATCGGGTGAATTGTGAGAAAGGTCATTTTATAAGGATTCATATGGATCCAATTTTCAAAAATTATGGGAGAATTCGATTTGATGCATCTGTGGCTACTAAAGACAATTTCATTACAAGTCCAATAAATGAATCCCATATTGGTAGAGGGGGAGCTTATTACAATGAAGGTGGATGAATTTTCTTCTCATTTGCTCGAAATAAGAAGCTGATTTTGGATGAAAATACAAAGCCGAAAATGACTTGGGCAAATTTTGTTTGTCTTTAAGAGGCTGAAGCCCTTCTTCAAGTTAATTATTAGAGAGAGAAGAAATCTTGAAATGATAAAGGTTTATGAGGATTCATGCAGCTTATTATGGGGAGAGAGGCTAATGTCACCGATTTGATTTGTGGTAACCTTAGGTTAGCAAAAGTAGAGAATGGTGTTGAGGAGATCTTTCCATTTTTACTTAGTTCATTTGCTCAGATCTATTTAGAGTTGAAGGATACTAAAGGCTATGTGTTCAATCATGAATATAGGGAATAGGACAATATTCCAGATTTTCTTACTAATATAGCTATGAAGGTTTTGAAAGGGATCGGCTTGTACGAGAACATGAAGACAACTAGTTGGAATATTTGATTTTTAAAGAAAAGTATATTGCCAAGTAAAATATCAAAAAATCGTCTTTCTATTTCAAAGCATTTTGATTCATCTTTGAAAAGTTTTTGCTTGAAACAGAAATGATACATATAGATTGTTGATCATTTGAGTTTTTTTAATGTTTTTGGATTTTAATGTTATTGCGGTGTCAAGTCTCAATTTGATTTTGATATAGTTATTGGCATTATTTGTTAGATTTTGAGGAATACTTCTTTAATTTTGGATATAAGTTGAATAGATAGGGAGCACTTTATCTCATTTATTGTAAATGTTGCAGCTGCTCAAACCTTACTTATTGTAAATGTTGCTGCTGCTCGAACATTTAATGAATGTATGAACAGCATTGTACTTTTTAGTTTATCACTTCTTGTCATTTATTGTAAATGTTGCTGTAGCCCGAACCTTTGATGAATGTATGAATAGTATTGCACTTTTTATCTTTCTTAACATAACACTAAGTATTGGCTAGGTTTTTTTATTTTCGTTTTCTTTTTCTTTTTTTTTCTTAGGTTTATGTGGCGGAATTTATAAAGCATTGCTCAATATATATAACTATATGTATATTCTTTTTTATTTTTCAATATTTACCCTCTCACCCCTTTCCATTTTTTTTATTTTTCGATTTTTACCCTCTCTTCCTTTGCAACGCCAAGATTTAAACCCTCAACCATAGTCATAAAATTCGGCTTGGATCCTGACCCTAAGAGGTGACTAATATATACATATTTATACTTTTGTTTCTTATAGGCAAGGTAAAAGATGTCAACTTTCTTGAAACAGCTAGGAAATTTAGTATTAAGCTTAGAGGTCTTCCTACAAAGGGCATTTCAATGGTAATATTATTTTTTAATCTTATTTGATGTTTTATTCATTTTAATTATGAAATTGATACTAATTGTAATTTTGCTACAATAATATAGTTAGGCCTCCCTGTATAGCACTTTTGAGAAATATCAGAAACAAGATGTTGAACAACTGTTCCTTCCTCATGCGCTCAATTTCCTATAAGTTCTAATGAGTACACAACTGGATGCATGCAAACAACAAACTCAAAAATGGAGAACTTTCTTTGTTGTATGGCAGAAAATAAGATGTGTGTTGTATATCGGGTGAATTGGGAGAAAGGTCAGTTTATAAGGATTCCACCGGATCCAATTTTCAAAAATTATGGGGGAATTCGGTCTGATGCATCTGTGGCTACTAAGGACAATTTCAATACAAACCCAATAAATGAATCCTATATTGGTAGAGGGGGAGCTTATTACAATGAAGGTGCATAAATTTTTTTCGCATTTGCTGGAAACAAGAAGCTGACTTTGTATGAAAATACAAAGCCAAAAATGACTTGGACAAATTTTGTTTGTCTTCAAGAGGCTGAGGCCCTTCTTCAAATTATTAGAGAAAGAAGAAATCTTGAAATGATAAAGGTTTATGAGAATTCATGCAACTTATTATGGGGAGAGAGGCTAATGTCACCGATTTGATTTGTGGTAACCTTAGGTTAGCAAAGGTAGAGAATGGTGTTGAGGAGATCTTTCCATTTTTACATAGTTCATTTGCTCAAATCTATTTAGAGTTGAAGGATACTTAAGGCTATGTGTTCAATCATAAATATAGGGAACGGGACAAGATTCCAGATTTTCTCGCAAATGTAGCTATGAAGGTTTTGAGAAGGATCGACTTGTACGAGAACATAAAGACAACTAGTTGGAATATTTGATTTTTAAAGAGAAGTATATTGCCAAGTAAAATATCGAATAATCGTCTTTCTATTTCAAAGCATTTTGATTCATCTTTGAAAAGTTTTTGCATGAAACAGAAATGATACATATAGATTGTTGATCATTTGATTTTTTTAAATGTTTTTGAATTTTAATATTATTGTGGGGTCAAGTCTAAATTTGATTTTGATATAGTTATTGGCATTATTTGTTAGATCTTGAGCAATACTTCTTTAATTTTGGATATAAGTAGAATAGATAGGGAGCATTTTATCTCATTTATTGTAAATGTTGCAGCTGTTCAAACCTTACTTATTGTAAATGTTGCTGCTGCTCGAACATTTGATGAATGTATTAACAGTGTTGTACTTTTTAGTTTATCACTTCTTGTCACTTATTGTAAATGTTGCTGTTGTCCGAACCTTTGATGAATGTATTAACAGTATTGCACTTTTTATCTTTCTTAGCATAACACTAAGTATTGTCTAGGTTTTTTTATTTTCTTTTTCTTTTTCTTTTTTTTCTTAGGTTTATGTGACGGAATTTATAAAGCTTTGCTCAATGTATATATCTATATGTATATTCTTTTCTATTTTTCAATATTTACCCTCTCACACCTATCCATTTTTTTTTTATTTTTCATTTTTTATCCTCTCATCCCTTTCAATGCCAAGATTTGAACTCTGAGCCATAGTCATAAAATTCGGCTTGGATCTTGACCCTGAAAAATGACTAATATACATATATATATATATGTACTTTTTGTTCGTGTTGGCGAGGTAGAAAATGTCAAAATATGGACGAATCTTGTCTCCTGGCTTCTTTGAAGCTGCTAGAAAATTTAGTAGTAAGCTTAGAGGTCTTCCTACAAAGGGCTTTGCAATGGTAAGATTATTTTTCTTTTTTTACCTTACTTGAAGTTTTATTAATATTAATTATGAAATTGATATTGATTGTAAATTTGCTACCATTATATAGTGAGGCCTCTCTGTATAGCACTTTTGAGAAGTATCACAAACATGATGTTGAACAATTGTTCCGTCCTCATGCGCTCAATTTCCTATAAGCTCTAATGACTACACGACTGAATGCATGCAAACAACAAATTCAAAAATGAAGAACTTTCTTTGTTTTATGGCAGAAAATAAGATGTGTGTTGTAGATCGGGTGAATTGTGAGAAATGTCATTTTATAAGGATTCCTACGGATCCAATTTTCAGAAATTATGGGAAAATTCGATCTGATGCATCATCTGTGGCTACTAGGGACAATTTTATTACAAGTCCGATAAATGATTGCTATATTGGTAGAGGGGGAGCTTATTACAATGAAGGTGGATAAATTTTCTTCGCATTTGCTGGAAATGAGAAGTTGACTTTGGATGAAAATACAAAGCCAAAAATGACTTAGGTAAATTTTGTTTGTCCTTAAGAGACTGAGGCCCTTCCTCATGTTATTAGAGAGAGAAGAAATCTTGAAATGATAAGGGTTTATGAGGATTCATGCAGCTTATTATGGGGAGAGAGGCTAATGTCATCGATTTGATTTGTGGTAACCTAAGGTTAGCAAAGATAGAGAATGGTGTTGAGGAGATCTTTCCATTTTTTCATAGTTCATTTGCTCAGATCTATTTAGAGTTAAAGGATACTGAGACTATGTGTTCGATCATGAATATAAGGAACGGGACAAGATTCCAGATTTCTCGCAAATATAGCTATGAAGGTTTTGAAAAGGATCTACTTGTACGAGAACATGAAGACAACAAGTTGGAATATTTGATTTTTAAAGAGAAGTATATTGCCAAGTAAAATATTGGAAAATCTTCTTTCTAATTCAAAACATTCTGATTCATCTTTGAAAAGTTTTTGCATGAAATAGAAATGATTCATATAGATTGTTGATCATTTGAGTTTTTTTATGTTTTTAGATTTTAATGTTATTGTGGGATCAAGTCTAAATTTTATTTTGATATAGTTATTGGCATTATTGGTTAGGTCTTAAGGAATACTTCCGTAATTTTGAGTATAAATAGATTAGATAGGGAGCACTTTATCTCACTTATTGTAAATGTTGCAGCTGCTCAAACCTCACTTGTTGTAAATGTTGTTGCTGTTCGAACCTTTGATGAATGTATGAACAATATTGTACTTTTTAGTTTATCACTTGTTGTCACTTATTGTAAATATTGCTGTTGCTCGAACCTTTGATGAATGTATGAAAAGTATTGCTCTTTTTATCTTTCTTAGCATAACACTAAGTATTGGCTAGGTTTTTGGATTTTCTTTTTCTTTTTCTTTTTTTTCTTAGATTTATGTGGCGGAATTTATAAAGCATTGCTCAATGTATATATCTATGTGTATATTCATTTTTATTTTTCAATATTTACCCTCTCACCCCCTTCCATTTTTTTTTATTTTTCATTTTTTACCCTCTCATCCTTTTCAATGCCAAGATTTGAACTCTCAACCATAGTCATAAAATTTGGCTTGGATCTTGACCCTTAGAGGTGACTAATATATATATATATATATATATATATATATATATACTTTTAGTTCTTATAAGCGAGATAAAAAATGTCAAAATATGGACGAATTTTGTCTTCTGACTTCCTTGAAGCTGCTAGGAAATTTAGTAGTAAGTTTAGAGGTCTTCTTACAAAGGGCATTGCAATGGTAAGTTTTTTTTTTTTACCTTATTTGAAGTTTTATTTATTTTAATTATGAAATTGATATTGATTGTAATTTGCTACAATTATATAATTAGACCTCCCTGTATAGGATTTTTGAGAAATATCAGAAACACGATATTGAACAACTGCTCCTTCCTCATGCACTCAATTTCCTATAAGCTCTAATGAGTACACGACTGGATGCATGCAAACAACAAACTCAAAAATGGAGAACTTTCTTTGTTGTATGACAGAAAATAAGATGTGTGTTGTAGACAGCCACGGATTTAAGGGGGGGCTGGTGGGGGCTTAAGCCCCCCCAAGCCGCCGGAAAACCCCCTATATATAGGGGATTCCGGCGGCCAGCCCAGCCCCCCCACGGTGATCCAGATCTACCATCCTCCATGGCTCCATGAATGCTGCAGAGGAAGTGAAGAAGAGCTGGAAAGCCGCTGCCGTGCTGACTGCTGAGGAAGAAGATGACCCATTTCATTTTGAATTTTTTTTTTTGCCCTCTAAATACAAAACGACGTCGTTTCACACTCGTTTTGTATAATGAGGGGAAAAAAAATACATGCAAAAGCACGCCGCCAGTGCCAAAGGGCAAACAAGACTCCAACTCCAAGAAGAAGACGCCAGGCTCCAAGAACTCCAAGAAGCTTCAGTTGAGATTCTACCATCCTGCTTCAAGCCTTCAATTCAAGGCTCCAAGACTCCAACTCTCCACCATTCCATTCACATAAATCTTTTAGGTTAGTTTTTTGGTTTAAATTACAATATTCATCTTTATATTTTTGTTAATTATATGTTTAAATTATTTTTGAATTTTGAGTATCTTGATATTAATTTGATTAAGATTAATTTTTATTTAGTTTATGTTAATGTAATTTAAGAATTTGAAAGATTACATTAAAAAATTTAATGATATTAAATTTAAATTAGAAATTAGTTTAGAAATTGTATAGATTTTAGGTTGTATTTAGTTTTTAAAATTTTGTTAGTTTTATATTTGAAATTTTAAGAATTAATTATGTGAATTAGAAATTTTGAATGTAAATATAAATTCAAAATTTTATGAGATTGAATTAGAGATTATATGGGTATTTAGTTGTACCTTATTTTAACTTTTTGATAATTTTATATAATGAATTTTATAAATTGAGAAATATAAGTAATATGAATTTATTATTAAATTAAAGAATTATTTATATGAATTTTAAATTAATTGATTATTGAATTGCATAATTTTATTGAATTTAACCACAATTATTTAATTGTGACAGAAAATGGAGAGATTCTTTAAACCTAAACGAGTCCGTAGTGGTGAATCTTCAAATGAGCCTAATATTAGTGAACCAGTTCAAAATCAATCTTGTGTGGAATTGAATTTAAATGATATTGTTAGTGATCCGGGATTACGAAAATCAGTTGAGAAATTTGATATTTCTCTTCGAGACCATGTCCGAAGAGAGTATTTGACTAGGGGACCTTGCCAACCGATTGGCCATATGTATCCAAAAACATCATTTGGTAAACAACATAGATTTTCCAAGATAGTTGGTATCAAAAGTTTGTATGGTTAGAGTATAGCATATCGAAAGATGCGGCGTTTTGCTTTTGGTGCTTTCTTTTCAAAACACAAAATAAGGGAGGTCGATATGCAGAGGATGCCTTTACAAAAACGGGATTCAATAATTGGAAAAAGGCAATGGAAAGATTTAATGAACATATTGGAGCTGTGAATAGTTGCCATAATGATGCTAGAATACAGTTTGAAAGTTTTCAAGATCAAAGGCATAGTGTGTCAAATGTGCTACGATCTTGTGGGCGCGAAATAGATATTGCATATCGCACCCGTTTAACTGCTGCTCTGGATGTGACCCGCTTTCTTTTGAAGCAAGGATTGGCTTTTCGTGGAAATGATGAGTCAACTAGTTCTTCAAATAGAGGCAATTTTCTTGAATTGTTTGAGTGGTATAGCCAGCGAAATACTGAGATTTTTGAGGTTGTAAATCAAAATGCTCCTGCAAATAATCAACTAACTTCTCCAATGATTCAAAAAGATCTGGCACATGCTTGTGCCTCAGAGATCACAAGTGTTATAATCAATGATATTGGAGACAATTATTTTTCCCTAATAGTTGATGAGTCTCGAGACAGTTCAGTGAAAGAGCAAATGGGAGTTGTTTTGAGATATGTGAACAAAGAAGGGCGTGTGATTGAACGTTTCCTTGCAATTGTACATGTGTCTGACACCACATCTCTTTGTTTGAAAGATGCAATTGATTCTTTATTCGCGCAACACGGATTATCATTATCTAAATTGAGAGGTCAAGGATATGATGGAGCTTCAAATATGCGAGGTGAGTTCAATGGTTTGAAGGCCCTTATATTACAAGAAAATCCCTATGCGATGTATATTCACTGTTTTGCTCACCAACTCCAGTTAGTTATTGTTGCTGTTGCTAAGGGAAATATCATTGTCAGTGAATTCTTTGTCTATGTCTCTATGATTGTCAATTTAACTGGAGCATCATGTAAAAGGAGAGATCAATTAAGACAAATAGAACATGATAAGATTGTTACACTTTTAGACAGTGGAGATATTATTAGTGGAAAAGGCAAAAATCAAGAAACTAGTTTAGCAAGACCAGGGGATACTCGTTGGGGATCACACTATCTAACATTACTTCGTCTATCCTCTATGTGGGCTTCGGTGATTGGAATATTGGGAAATATACAAGATGATGCCACCACTTCTGACAATAGAGGTATGGCCAGGGGTTTGATTGATAGAATGAATGATTATGAGTTTGTTTTTGCATTGCACCTGATGAAGTATTTATTGGGAATCACAAATGACTTGTCACTTGTTTTGCAACAAAGGGATCAAAATATTGTCCAAGCCATGAGTTTGATTGATACTATGAAATCTCAATTGCAAGACTTTAGGGAAGAGGGATGGCAAATAATTTTAGATGAAGTCAACAATTTTTGTGAGTTGAATATGATTCCCGTGATTGATATGGAAGACAGTATAGCAATCCGTGGCAATGCCAGGCGCAGTCGCAGAGGTCAAACCATCACTAATTTTCATCATTATCGCGTGGAAATTTTTTGTGAGGTATTATTTTTGAAATTATTATTTCATTACATTTGTTACTTGTTAGCAGATTTTCTTAGTTATTAATTTTATTATTGTTGTGATGTCAGGTTGTTGATTTAATTATACAAGAGATGAATAATCGTTTCTCGGAAGTTAGCACGGAATTGCTTAGTTACATAGCATGTCTTGATCCAAAAAGTTCTTTCTCTCAATTCAATGTGCAGAAACTACTCCGTCTTGCTGATTTATATCCTGAAGACTTCTCAAGTAACGATTATTTATATCTTGAGTCTCAACTTCGAAATTATATTTATAATGTGCAACGCGATCCTCAATTTTCAGAAGTTGGAGATTTGGGAAGTCTTGCTCAACAAATGGTTAAAACTGGTAAAAATACAGTTTTTCCATTGGTTTATCGTCTGATCCAGTTGGCATTAGTTGTACCAGTTGCGACTGCTTCTGTTGAAAGAGTATTTTCTGCAATGAGTATTGTCAAGACTGATTTGCGCAACAAAATGGGAGACGAGTGGATGAATGACTGTCTGGTTATATACATCGAGAAGGATATTTTTGCAACAATTGAAAATGAGCAAATATTGCAGCGTTTTCAACGGATGAAGACTCGCAGAATGCAATTGCCTCCTCTTCGTTATTCGAGTGCAACAACTACCAATACTTCAAGTGTTAATCAATAACAAATTTTTGGGTATGTATAATTATATGTTTTTATTATTTTTATAATTATTGATTCTAAATTTTACTTATTAAATATATTTATTTCGTCACAAAAAAAATTTTTAATACACTTCAGCCCCCCCAAAAATAAATTTCTGGCTCCGTCCCTGGTTGTAGATCGGGTGAATTGTTAGAACAGTCAGTTTATAAGGATTCCACCGGATCCAATTTTCTAAAATTATGGGGGAATTCGGTATGATGCATCTGTGGCTAATGAATCCTGTATTGGTAGAGGGGGAGCTTATTACAATGAAGGTGGATAAATTTTCTTCGCATTTGCTGGAAATAAGAAGCTGACTTTGGATGAAAATACAAAGCCAAAAATGACTTGGACAAATTTTGTTTGTCTTCAAGAGGCTGAGACCCTTCTTCAAGTTATTAGAGAGAGAAGAAATCTTGAAATGATAAAGGATTATGAGGATTCATGCAGCTTATTATGGGGAGAGAGGCTAATGTCACCGATTTGATTTGTTGTAACCTTAGGTTAGCAAAGATAGAGAACAGTGTTGAGGAGATCTTTCCATTTTTACATAATTCATTTGCTCAGATCTATTTAGAGTTGAAGGATATAGAAGGCAATGTCTTCAATCATAAATATAGGGAACAGGACAAGATTCCACATTTTCTCGCAAATATAGCTATGAAGGTTTTGAGAGGGATCGGCTTTTACGAGAACATGAAGACAACTAGTTGGAATATTTGATTTTTAAAGTGAAATATATTGCCAAGTAAAATATCGAAAAACCATCTTTCTGTTTCAACGCATTTTGATTGATCTTTGAAAAACTTTTGCATGAAACAGAAATAATACATATAGATTGTTGATCATTTGTGTTTTTTTAATGTTTTTGGATTTTAATGTTATTGTGGGGTTATGTTTAAATTTGATTGTGATATAGTTATTGGCATTATTGGTTAGATCTTGTGGAATACTTCTATAATTTTTGGTATAAGTTGATTAGATAGGGAGCACTTTATCTCATTTATTGTAAATGTTGCAGCTACTCAAACCTTATTTATTGTAAATGTTGATGCTGCTCGAACATTTGATGAATGTATGAATAGTATTGTACTTTTTAGTTTATCACTTCTTGTCACTTATTGTAAATGTTCCTGTTGCCCAAACTTTTGATGAATGTATGAACAGTATTGCACTTTTTATCTTTTTGAGCATAACACTAAGTATTAGCTTGGTTTTTTGGTGGTTTTCTTTTTCTTTTTCTTTTTTTTCCTAGGTTTATGTGGTGGAATTTATAATGCATTGCTCAATATATATATCTATATGTATACACTTTTTTATTTTTCAATATTTACTCTCTCACCCTTTTCCATTTTTTTTATTTTTTATGCCCTCTCATCCCGTTCAATGCCAAGATTTGAACTTTAAGCCGTAGTCATAAAATTCGATTTAGATCTTGACCCTGAGAGGTGACTAATATATATATATATACTTTTGATTCTTGTAGGCGAGGTAAAAAATGTTAATATATAGACGAATTTTATCTTCTGACTTCCTTGAAGCTGCTAGGAAATTTAGTAGTAAGCTTAGAGGTCTTCCTACAAAGGGCATTGCAATGATAAGATTATTTTTCTTTTTTTACCTTACTTGAAGTTTTACTCATATTAATTTTGAAATTGATACTTATTGTAAATTTGCTACTATTATATAGTGAGGTATCACAAACAAGATGTTGAACAACTATTCCTTTCTCATGTGCTTAATTTCCTATAAGCTCTATTGAGTACGCGACTGGATGCATGCAAACAACAAACTCAACAATGATGAACTTTCTTTGTTGTATGACAGAAAAGAAGATGTATGTTGTAGATCGGGTGAATTGTGAGAAAGGTCATTTTATAAGAATTCCTACGGATCCAATTTTCAGAAATTATGGGAGAATTCGATTTGATGCATCTGTGGCTACTAAGGACAATTTCATTACAATTCCAATAAATGAATCCCATATTGGTAGAGGGGCAACTTATTACAGTGAAGGTGGATGAATTTTCTTCACATTTGCTGGAAATAAGAAGCTGATTTTGGATGAAAATACAAAGCCAAAAATGACTTGGGCAAATTTTATTTGTCTTCAAGAGGCTGAAACCCTTCTTCAAGTTAATTATTAGAGAGAGAAGAAATCTTGAAATGATGAAGGTTTATGAGGATTCATGCAGCTTATTATGGGGAGAGAGGCTAATGTCACCGATTTGATTTGTGATAATCTTAGGTTAGCAAAGGTAGAGAATAGTGTTGAGGAGATCTTTCTATTTTTGCATAGTTCATTTGCTCAGATCTATTTAGAGTTAAAGGGTACTGAAGGTTATGTGTTCAATCATGAATATCGGGAACGGGACAAGATTCTAGTTTTCTCGCAAATATAGCTATGAAGGTTTTGAGATGGATCTGCTAGTACGAAAACATGAAGACAACTAGTTGGAATATTTTATTTTTAAAGAGAAGTATATTGCCAAGTAAAATATCGGAAAATCGTCTTTCTATTTCGAAGCATTTTGATTCATCTTTGAAAAGATTTTGCATGAAACAGAAATGATACATATAGATTGTTGATCATTTGAGTTTTTTTAATGTTTTTGGATTTTAATGTTATTATGGGGTCAAGTCTAAATTTGATTTTGATGTAGTTATTGGCATTATTGGTTAGGTCTTGAGGAATACTTCTGTAATTTTGGGTATAAGCATATTAGATAGAGAGCACTTTATCTTACTTATTGTAAATGTTGCAGTTGCTCTAATCTCACTTACTGTAAATGTTGCTGCTGCTCGAACCTTTGATAAATGTATGTACAGTATTATACTTTTTAGTTTATCACTTGTTGTCACTTATTGTAAATGTTGTTGTTGCCCGAACCTTTGATAAATGTATGGACAGTATTTTACTTTCTACCTTTTTTCGCATAACACTAAGTATTGGCCAGGTTTTTGGGTTCTCATTTTATTTTTCGTTTTTCTTCTTAGGTTTATGTGGCGAAATTTATAAAGCATTTCTTAATGTATATATCTATATGTATACTCTTTTTTATTTTTCAATATTTACCCTCTCACCCCTTTCCATTTTTTTATTTTTTATTTTTCCCCCTCTCATCCCTATCAACGCCAAGGTTCGAACTCTGAACCATAGTCATAAAATTCGGCTTGGATCATGACCCTCAGAGGTGACTTATATATATATATATACTTTTGGTTCTTGTTGGCGAGATAGAAAATGTCAAAATATGGACGAAATTTGTCTCTTGACTTCCTTGAAGCTGCTAGGAAATTTAGTAGTAAACTTAAAGGCCTTCCTCCAAAGGGTATTGCAATGGTAAGATTATTTTTCTTTTTTTACCTTACTTGAAGTTTTATTAATATTAATTATAAAATTGATATTGATTGTAAATTTGCTACTATTATATGGTGACGCCTCTCCGTATAGCACTTTTGAGAAGTATCACAAACAAGATGTTGAACAACTGTTCCTTTCTCTTGTGCTCAATTTCCTATAAGCTCTAATCAGTACCTGATTGGATGCATGCAAACAACAAATTCAAAAATGGAGAACTTTCTTTGTTGTATGGCAGAAAAGAAAATGTGTTGTAGATCGGGTGAATTGTGAGAAAGGTCATTTTATAAGGACTCCTCCGGATCAAATTTTCAAAAATTATGGTGGAATTCGATCTGATGCATCTGTGGCTACTAAGGACAATTTCATTACAAGTCCAATAAATGAATCCTATATTGCTAGAGGAGGAACTTATTACAATGAATGTGGATAAATTTTCGTCGCATTTGCTGGAAATAAGAAGCTGACTTTGGATGAAAATACAAAGCCAAAAATGACTTGGGCAAATTTTGTTTGTCTTCAAGAGGCTGAGGCCCTTCTTCAAGTTATTAGAGAGAGAAGAAATTTGGAAATGATAAAGGTATATGGGGATTCATGTAGCTTATTATAGGGAGAGAGGCTAATGTCATCGATTTGATTTGTGGTAATCTTAGGTTAACAAAAGCAGAGAATGGTGTTGAGGAGATCTTTCCATTTTTACATAGTTCATTTGCTCAGATCTATTTAGAGTTGAAGGATACTGAAGGCTGTGTTCAATCTTGAATATAGGGAATACGACAAGATTCCAGATTTTCTCACAAATATAGCTATGAAGGTTTTGAAAAGGATCGGCTTGTACGAGAGCATGAAGACAATTAGTTGAAATATTTGATTTTTAAAGAAAAGTATATTGCCAAGTAAAATATCGGAAAATCGTCTTTCTATTTCAAAGCATTTTGATTCATCTTTGAAAAGTTTTTGCTTGAAACAGAAATGATACATATAGATTGTTGATCATTTGAGTTTTTTTAATGTTTTTGGATTTTAATGTTATTGTGGGGTCAAGTCTAAATTTGATTTTGATATAGTTATTGGCATTATTGATTAGATCTTGAGGAATACTTTTGTAATTTTGGGGATAAGTAGATCAGATAGGGAGCACTTTATCTCACTTATTGTAAATGTTGCAGCTGCTCAAACCTCACTTATTGTAAATGTTGCTGCTGTTCGAACCTTTGATTGAATGTATGAACAGTATTATACTTTTTAGTTTATCACTTCTTGCCACTTATTGCAAATGTTGTTGTTGCCCGAACTTTTGATGAATGTATGACCAGTATTGTACTTTTTATCTTTCTTAGCATAACATAAAGTGTTGGCTAGGGTTTTGGTTTTTTTTTTCTTTGGTTTATGTGGCGAAATTTGTAAAGCATTGCTCAATGTCTATATCTATATTATACTCTTTTTTATTTTTCAAAATTTACCCTCTCACCCTTTTCCATTTTTTTATTTTTCATTTTTTACTCTCTCATCCCTTTCAACGCCAAGATTTGAACTCTGAACCATAGTCATGAAATTCAGCTTGGATCTTGATCCTGAGAGGTGACTAATATATATATATATATATATATATATATATATATATATATACTTTTGGTTCTTGTAGGCGAGGTAGAGAATGCCAAAATATGGACGAATTTTGTCTCCTGACTTCCTTAAAGCTGCTAGGAAATTGAACAGTAAACTTAGAGGTCTTCCTATAAAGGGCATTGCAATGGTAAGATTATTTTTTACTTTTTTGCCATACTTGAAGTTTTATTCATATTATTTATAAAATTGATATTGATTATAAATTTGCTACTATTATATAGTGAGGTCTCTCTGTATAGCACTTTTGATAAGTATCAGAAACAAGATGTTGAACAACTGTTCTTTTCTCATTCGCAAAATTTCCTATAAGCTCTAATGAGTACACGACTGCATGCATGCAAACAACAAACTCAAAAATGGAGAACTTTCTTAGTTGTATCACAGAAAATAAGATGTGTGTTGTAGATCGGGTGAATTATGAGAAAGGTCATTTTATAAGGATTCCTCCGGATCCAATTTTCAGAAATTATGGGGGAATTCGGTCTAATGCATCTGTGGCTACTAAGGACAATTTCATTACAAATCCAATAAATGAATTCTATATTAGTAGAGAGAGAGTTTATTACAATGAAGGTGGATAAATTTTCTTCGCATTTGCTGGAAATAAGAAGCTGACTTTAGATGAAAATAAAAAGTCAAAAATAATTTGGGCAAATTTTGTTTGTCTTCAAGAGGCTGAGGCCCTTCTTCAAATTATTAGAGAGAGAAGAAATCTTGAAATGATAAAGGTTTATGAGGATTCATGCAGCTTACTATGGGAAGAGAGGCTAATGTCACCGATTTGATTTGTGATAATCTTAGGTTAGCAAAGATAGAGAATGGTGTTGAGGAGATCTTTCTATTTTTCATAGTTCATTTGCTCAAATCTTTTAGAGTTGAAGGCTGCTGAAGGCTACGTGTTCAATCATAAATATTGGGAACAGGACAAGATTCCACATTTTCTTGCAAATATAGCTATGAAGGTTTTGAGAGGGATCGGCTTGTACGAGAACTTGAAAACAACTAGTTGGGATATTTGATTTTTAAAGAGAAGTATATTACCAAGTAAAATATCGAAAAATTGTCTTTCTATTTCAAAGCATTTTGATTCATCTTTGAAAAGTTTTTGGATGAAACAGAAATGATACTTATAGATTGTTGATCATTTGAGTTTTTTTATTTTTTTGGATTTTAATGTTATTGTGGAGTCAAGTCTAAATTTGATTTTGATATAGTTATTGGCATTATTGGTTAGATCTTGAGTAATACTTTTGTAATTTTGGTTATAAGTACATTAGATAGGAAGCACTTTATGTCACTTATTGTAAATGTTGCAGCTGCTCAAACCTCACTTATTACAATGATGGCGGATAAATTTTCTTCGCATTTTCCGGAAATAACAAGCTGACTTTGGATGAAAATACAAAGCCAAAAAGGACTTGGGCAAATTTTGTTTGTCTTCAAGAGGTTGAGGCCCTTCTTCGAATTAATTATTAGAGAGAGAAGAAATCTTGAAATGATAAAGGTTTAAGAGGATTCATGCGGCTTATTATGGGGAGAGTGGCTAATGTCACCGATTTGATTTGTGGTAACCTTAGGTTAGCAAAGGTAGAGAATGGTGTTGAGGAGATCTTTTCATTTTTTCGTAGTTCATTTGCTCAGATCAATTTAGAGTTGAAGGATACTTAAGGCTATGTGTTCAATCATGAATATAGGGAACGGGACAAGATTCCAGATTTTCTCGCAAATATAGCTATGAAGGTTTTGAGAATGATCGACTTGTACTAGAACATGAAGACAACAAGTTGGAATATTTGATTTTTAAAGAGAAATATATTGCCAAGTTAAATATCGAAAAATCGTCTTTCTATTTCAAAGCATTTTGATTTATCTTTGAAAATTTTTTGCATGAAACAGAAATAATACATATAGATTGTTGATCATTTGAGTTTTTTTGATGTTTTTGGATTTTAATGTTATTGTGGGGTCAAGTCTAAATTTGATTTTGATATAGTTGTTGGCATTATTGGTTAGGTCTTGAGGAATACTTCTGTGATTTTGGCTATAAGTAGATTAGAAAGGGAGCACTTTATCTCACTTATTGTAAATGTTGCAGCTGTTCAAACCTCACTTATTGTAAATGTTGCTACTGCTTGAACCTTTGACGAATGTATGAACAGTATTGTACTTTTTAATCTATCACTTCTTGTCACTTATTGTAAATGTTGCTATTGCCCGAACATTTGATGAATGTATGAATAGTATTGCACATTTTACCTTTCTTGGCATAACACTAAGTGTTGGCCAGGTTTTTGGGTGGTTTTCTTTTTCTTTTTTTTTTCTTAGGTTTATGTGGCGAAATTTATAATGCATTGCTCAATGTATATATATCTATATGTATACTTTTTTTTATTTTTCAATATTTACCCTCTCACCACTTTCCATTTTTTTATTTTTCATTTTTTACCCTCTCATCCCTTTCAACGCCAAAATTTGAACTCTGAACCATAGTAATGAAATTCAGCTTAGATCTTGACACTGAGAGGTGACTAATATATATATATATATACTTTTGGTTCTTATAGGCGAGGTAAAAGATGTCAAAATATGGACGAATTTTGTCTCCTAACTTCCTTGAAGCTACTAGGAAATTTAGTAGTAAGCTTAGAGGTCTTCCTACAAAGGGCATTGCAATGGTAAGATTATTTTTCTTTTTTTTACTTTACTTGAAGTTTTATTCATATTAATTATGAAATTCATATTGATTGTAAATTTGCTACTATTATATAGTGAGGCCTCTCTATATAGCACTTTTGAGAAGTATTACAAACAAGATGTTGAACAACTGTTCCTTCCTCATGTGCTCAATTTCCTATAAGCTCTAATCAGTACGCGACTGGATGCATGCAAAGAACAAACTAAAAAATGGAGAACTTTCTTTGTTGTATGGCAGAAAAGAAGATGTGTGTTATAGATCAGGTGAATTGTGAGAAAGGTCATTTTATAAGGATTCCTCCGGATCCAATTTTCAGAAATTATAGGGGAATTCGATCTAATGCATCTGTGGCTACTAAGGATAATTTCATTACAAGTTCAATAAATGAATCCTATATTGGTAGAGGGGGAGCTTATTACAATGAAAGTGGATAAATTTTCTTCGCATTTACTGGAAATAAGAAGCTGACTTTGGATGATAATACAAAGCCAAAAATGGCTTGGGCAAATTTTGTTTGTCTTCAAGAGGCTGGGGCCCTTCTTCAAGTTATTAGAGAGACAAGAAATCTTGAAATGATAAAGGTTTATGAGGATTCATGCAGCTTATTATGGGGAAAGAGGCTAATGTCACCGATTTGATTTGTGGTAACCTTAGATTAGCAAAAGTAGAGAATAGTGTTGAGGAGATCTTTCCATTTTTGCATAGTTCATTTGCTCAGATCTATTTAGAGTTGAAGGATACTGAAGGCTATGTGTTCAATCATGAATATAGGGAATAGGACAAGATTCCAGATTTTCTTACTAATATAGCTATGAAGGTTTTGAAAGGGATTGGCTTGTACGAGAACATGAAGACAACTAGTTGGAATATTTGATTTTTAAAGAAAAGTATATTGCCAAGTAAAATATCGGAAAATCATCTTTCTATTTCAAAGCATTTTGATTCATCTTTGAAAAGTTTTTGCTTGAAACAGAAATGATACATATAGATTGTTGATCATTTGAGTTTTTTTAATGTTTTTGGATTTTAATGTTATTGTGGGGTCAAGTCTAAATTTGATTTTGATATAGTTATTGGCATTATTGATTAGATCTTGAGGAATACTTTTGTAATTTTGGGGATAAGTAGATCAGATAGGAAGCACTTTATCTCACTTATTGTAAATGTTGCAGCTGCTCAAACCTCACTTATTGTAAATGTTACTGCTGTTCGAACCTTTGTTGAATGTATGAACAGTATTGTACTTTTTACTTTATCACTTGTTGTTACTTATTGTAAATATTGCTGTTGCCCGAACCTTTGATGAATGTATGAAAAGTATTGCACTTTTTATCTTTCTTAGCATAACACTAAGTATTGGCAAGATTTTTGGGTTTTCTTTTTCTTTTTCTTTTTTTTTCTTAAGTTTATGTGGCGGAATTTATAAAGCATTGCTCAATGTATATATCTATATGTATACTCTTTTTTATTTTTCAATATTTACCCTCTCACCCCTTTCCATTTTTTTTATTTTTCATTTTTTACCCTCTCATCCCTTTTATCGCCAAGATTTTAATTATGAACCATAGTCAGAAAATTTGGCTTTGATCTTGACCCTGAGAGGTGACTAATTCAATGGGTTGTCATTCCAATCTCGGGTTGGTCGATGAAACCAATAATTATATAATGTAATATAATAATATATTTTGAATTATAGAAATATAATTTTTAAGTTAGCAATTCAAGGAGTGGTCAATTGACAATTTCTTTTATCAATTGAATCGTCAAGTCATGGATTAGAAATAATATATTTCGCCTAACTGTTGACCCAGTTTGACTAAGTGATTGGTTTATCAGATTGATCGACTGAACCATGGAGCTGGACTAATTTTTATAACTATACTTCAACCTGAGAGCAGGGAAAGACTCTAAGAGCCCCGGGCAAGCCAAACCTTGCAGGGAATCTTCATGAACTAAGAATGGAAAAGGGAAAAAAAGGAGATAATATTTCTTTGGGGTGGGATGGGGGGAGAGAGAGAAAGATATGTAACTGGTTTTATGAAGCACATATCGGATGATAATTAATAATTGTCACATTTTTTCTTTTTCATGTTGTATATTTTCATTCTGGTCACACTTTAAATGAAGTTTAATCTAGGTAAGAGATTTCTTGATACCACTTGCTCCTGAAAATCAATTTGTTTCATTTTGTTGAAAATGCACGCAACCTTAGAATTTTTCTAGGTTGTGTATTTGAAAACGTGCATTATGCACAAAGTGTTGAATGCTAGAGATCTTTTCTCCCTTCTCTATGAGCATGCAAAACGTGTACAAGGCACAAAATACTTTTTATCTTTTACATTTGACTTAGCGGGCACAAAGTCAAATGTAAAGCTGTCACTAGTTCTTTTATATATTTTTTTCTAGTTTGAGGTTGTAGATGGTAAAATTTTTTTGTGTTATTGCGTGAATACATCTATATAGTTGTATATATGTTAGTCATTTAGTCTATGTTTGTACTTACAAACATGAATATTAGTCCGTTTGGATTAACTGTTTTTGGGAGTGTTTTTGAAATATTTTACTATAATAATGTAGGTGAAAAACTTTTACTGTAGATATTTTTAATGGTATTTCTGAAAATATATTTTGGGATATTTTTAAATTTTAAAATTTTAATGAAATATTTTTAAAACTTTATAAAATCTTACAACCATCTACCACTACCCCATCCCTCCTACCTCCTCCCTCCTCCCATCCTCTCCAGCCACCCCTCCTCCTTCCCCCATCTCTAGTCACCATGGCCGCCGAATAGAAAGGGGGACAGCAGGAGAGACGTGGGGAGGAAGGAGGAGGGGAGGGGAGGAGGAAGAATGGGGAGAAATAATGGGAGGGGAAGAGGGAGGAGGAGGAAGAAGGAGGGGAAAGAGAAGGGAGGAGAGAAGAGGAAGGGGCGCTGGGTGGTGGTCTGTTTTTGGTGGTTGGTGGTGGTGGTGTAATTTTTTTTTTTTGTATATTTTGAGTTATTTTTGATATATTGTATAGATGTGGTGTTTTGGAGTTGTTTTTGTTTGTATATTACCGTAGTATTATATATGAAAAACTTGTTTTTCAAAAATTAAGGAATCCAAATAAAGCCACTATCATATGCCCAACTCAAGCAATGAATGTAATTATAATATATGATTATTACAATTTTAATCCATTTACCAACCCAATTTGAGTGCTTAGAGGAGATTAAGCAAAGGATCTAATTTCAGTGCTTAGAGGAGATTAAGCAATCTCCAGAGGATATGCAATTTATATGGCCATCTTCAATGAATTGAGGAAATTAGATAATTATGAAATTAGTCAATACTTCGTGAAGAGTATCTCATCTCTAATCATTTGGCATATGTTGGTCGAAACCATGCATACTATTGAAATGCATGACATCAATAGAGCCTTGCAACTTGGTTTTAAATCGGAGGAGCTCTATAGGTCAGGAATATGTTTATAAGTGGTTAATTTGCAATGACTTTTGAGAAAATTCAGATGTCTTGCCATTGAGAATTTTGATAAACTCTTTTTATTCCTTTTCTTTAGTAGTGTTTTTTAAACCCGGACTAGAACTACTAGTCATACCAGTTCAATTGTGAACTGGCCATAACACCAATCCGATTCTAGGTAAAAATTGAAATGATAAAAAATTGGAGAAAGCCTTTAAAATCTGTTAAACAGACAAATCGGTTCAATCGATTAAGACCAACTTTTAAATTTACTTGGGGTAGTAGGTTTTTTTTTTTGGCTCAAGTTTTTGAACATTTGGGCACCCAAACCTATAAATTTTGAAGTCAACAACTTGACTTTTACTATTGATCTACTACTTAATGGGTTAAAACAAACTTTATGTGCTAAACTAAAATATTAAATATTTAAATTAACTTAAAAATAAAAACCCTCAACCTCTCCTTATTTTTTCTTTCAAAAGCCGTTAGGATCGCCTCTTCTCTAACCCTCTTGTCTCTCTTTCTACTCTTCCCCAACTTTTCTCCAACTCATTTTCATATATAATTTAATTCATATTATTTTAACTAATAGAACAACTTATTAAAAGAAGAGCACTACGATAAATGGTTTAGTTAAGCAAGATTGATCTACCTTTGTTTTTACCCCTCTTTTTTTTTATCAATTTAGTAAATTTGATAACTGCTGTTCTTCCTAGGACTTTTTTCGATGGACTATTAACTGATACTAAAGATGATGATGGACCTTCCTATAGTTGTTTGGATTGTTAAAAATTTTTTTAGGACTATTCTAAATATTATGTGATATAGTTCTTATATTAATTATAATATTTGGAGTTGCTAATATGTCAGTTGTGTTGTATAAGGCTTCTTTTTTAAATTTATTGCAAATTTGATAATATTGGGATGAATTATGATAACTTTATATTGTTGAGTGGTTGAGTTCATGATTTCCAAATTTTACATAAAATATTTTTAAGAATTTTTTGAATTTTTTTCATATAAATTTCCATGTGCAGATATTTAAATGAAAATAATACAGTGAACCATGTTGAACCAATTGAATTGCTTTTATCTACGACTCAAGCACTCCAACAGTTTAATCTTTGACCAAGTTTGAAAACATTGTTCTTTAGCTAACTATTGCAATGAATTCTTGATTGTCATTGGGAATTATGATAGATTTTTTGAAAAATATTAACTTTTTTATACAAAAAATTCAAATTCAATCTAACATAGTATTAAAGTATCAAAGTACTAGTAAAATGAAAAGCCCATGCAAACATATTGGGCATATTCACAGTACCAAAAAATCCATACAATCTCATGAACAACTCTAAGTAAAAATGGAAAGACATAATGGTATCAACGGCAACATTAATAGAATCCATATCAACATCAACGTCCATATTTGTAGCTATATCATCAACTCTGAGGAAACTAAAAATAGAAAGGCATAGTGGTATCAACAACAATGTCAATAGCATCCATATCAGCATCAACATCCATATGTATCTATAGTTGCATTATTCATATATGATAACATCGGAGTTTGTAGTTGCATATGTGCCTGTAGTTGCATCATTCCTATCTGATAACGCAGGTGTCCAATCCATGATACCAACTCATTTCTTCAACACAATGATACATGAAATCTCTAAAGAACTATTCAATCTTCCCCCCTCCAAATATTCTAAACCCCGTTAATATCCTTCTTGACTATCTCTTTCGATGCTAATTCAATTGATACTTACTCTTTAACCTTGACTTTTACATTCTCTTTAATGGTCAATGCTAAAATTTTGCCTTTTTGGTTCTCAATTACTATATTAGATTGAATCTTAGACATTACAGAGATGTACTCAACATTCTCATGAACCGGTTTCACCTCTTAGTTAAGGTTTACAATAAGTTTTGCAATGACTTAACGTATTTTCTAGAACTCCAAAAGGACATAAAAGAAAATTGAATCCCTCCAATAGAAATAGAAAAGAGGATTAACTTCAGTTTTTCTATGTTCAGAATGTTATTGCAAAACCATTTGTTGGGAGTACCGAATCACATGCAGAATCAAATCCTATTCCATAAGATCCTATATTAGCCATACATCCTCCTTGCATTTATGCCAGAGACATCGCCAATGCTTTGGGCTTTGGCTTATATAGATAAAAAAAAAATGATAAATAGGATTGTGGCACTTCACTCACCGGCAATACAAAAGGATGCTATCGAAAAGAATGGAACACTATTTTGTACTGTTGGATACCTTGGATCTCATACAACAAGTAAGTTCTTTACCCTCAAATTTAAACATGTGGGTGTAAAATGCTATCCTACTTTATTGTTACATAGCAATAGAAGCCTGCTTATGCTATTTTGGCGGTGCCTTTTCGCTTTCTCTTTGCTCTGGATAGGAGTGCTAGTGGACACGAGAGAGAGCAGGTAAAGTGTATCATTTGTAATGAAAAGAAAGATACCACTACTTTGCTTCTTTGTTGGACTGTCAGCCCGAACACAAAGGTTTTTTACCAGGACTAGGAACCAATTTGAATTTTGATTTGACATTTCAGTGGTTTTTAACCATAGGCATTTTACTAAGAATTTGGTGGGCTTATCATGAATTAGGTTGGAGTGGTTGGTGGTTTTGGGATCCTATAGAAAATGCTTCTTTTATGTCTCTAATCTTAGCCACAGCTCGTATTCATTTAGTATTTCTACCCTTTCTTCATTCTTAGACCTCGTTTCCTAAAATTATGACTTTTCCATACTGTGTCTTGGGAACCTTTTCAATAAAGGCCAGATTGGTAGCTCCCATTCATAGTTTTACTACAAATGGTATATAAGGAATCTTTTTATGGTAGTTTTTCCTTATAATGGCAGGAATATCTATGATTCTTTTCTCCCAGATGAAGTAGCAGGCATCGACCCGTCAAACCTATAAAAAGGAGATGGTTGTGGCACAAAGTACTCATGTGCACTACGTTATTCAGCTCACGTGCAAACCCGCCTCATTATCTTATGGAAGAATTCAGCTTATTGCTGAGCTGGGGGTTATTCAAAGCTAGCAAAAAGTTGTTGGATTTCATCCCACAACTAGAAGAAGATCGCTTCAGGGGTCACTGTGATGTGGCTAAATATAGACAATCTACCCTTACAACCTTCAATCAATAGATTATTTATAATTTCGAAAGATGGTCAAGGTAGGTTGATTCCAATCCACTACACTAGATAGGCGTGTAGTCATAGTAGTTGGCCCAAATTGTCTCTGTTCTAGACTAAACTATTTTGAATGAATGGGGTATTACATTGCTCTTTGATTTGCAGAATAAGGGCTAGGAGCTCTCTCTTTTATGGCAGAGATCTCTCCACACCAAGAAATTAAATCATAATGGATCGAAGCCCCATGTTCCTTGCAATTACTAAGATTCTATCTCTTACTTGTTGGCAAATTATGGTCAACTTCGACTCCGACTACACCTTCTTGGAAATTGAGATTTTTTACTATTTTCACTCAGGAGCTTTCTTGCACATACCCCTATTCTTTTAGTCAAGCTTGGAAGCCTATACTCTTTTCAAAAAAGAAAGCAGCAGACTTTTGTGAACTGAAGAAAGATAGGGATGTTGTTAATTGCTTGTTAGCTACATAGCTACTTTCACAAATCGACTTCACTAAATACCCTTCAACCAACATATGCGATTCATTCCCGTAAAGATTAGAGGAATCTATCAAGGTTTTTGGCTCGCAATAAAGCTGGGGTCCTGATCGAGCAAGATGTAGTCTTATTTATCCACCTCTCAAAACACAATATCTTGAGCACCTATGATGGTGACCACATCTGCTGGCAGGTGATGTAACCAAAAGGTTTGAACAAGGAACACGCATAAGAGTATATAACCAATCCACCCTTTTGCATAACCCATTCACATTAGTGAAGCGGCTAGATGCATAAGGGAAATGCATCCTCGGAGGGACAATAGAGACTTCCTTAAGAAGTTGTAAGAGAAAGAAGGATAATACTCTACTCTTATTACATGTCTTGTGCATTCAAAGACTCTTACCGTCACATCTGGACAATCTAGTCACAGGCTTCTTGGGATAGGAACTTTATTCCTATTCTAAGGAGTTTTTGTTGCAAGTAAATAAGAGTTAGCAAAGCTAGAGCTTGGAAGCAAGGTTTTACCAGTGAAGGAGATAGCTAGTCTTTCTAATCGGAAGTTAGGTTTTTAGAACTAGCAACTGAGGTAGGACTATTTAAGTTCAATTCTAGTTGAAGCTGAGCCTCAACCCAGAACAAAATGCCAACACCATTAGTGGATTCCTTCTCAACATTATTAAAAAAAAAAAATTTCTAAACCCTCGGTCATCCACTATTACTAACAACCTTTTTTTCTACATCATAACTATTTTAATTTAAAATTATTTTTGCAAGTTTTACAAGGAAATTGAGCAAACAAATATTCAATTAATAAATTTAATATAATAAACATGTAGGTACAAGTCCACAAATTAGTGTTTCAAATAAATAAATAATTACAGCAGATTCAAGTGGAAAGAATTTGCAAAAGCCATTGTTTGCAAATAAGAACCTTTGTTATCTTTACTCATGTATTAATGTATACCTATAATATTTGAATGTTTAATAATTAGTTTATCCAAGAGCATCCAAGATGTGCACATACTATTCTATTAGAATAAAATATAATTAAATTAAACTAACATGCATGCTATAAAATACATAAAAACAAATGATAAAATCATCATGCTCATATAAACTAATAAATAATTATTTCATATCAAATAGCAATTACATTACATATCATTAGTACCAATTTGCAAGTATCACCAACCATAAGTAATAAACAATATCAGTTTAATTTGCCTATCCAATCACTTATCCATTGTGTAACAAATATTAAAAAAAGATAACATACAAATTGTTACCAACACAAATAATAATAATAATAACATGCCAAAATTAGCTAATTAACCCAAAAGAGTATCCACTCAATTCCTACTTTTGCTTACCTACAAGATAGTCCATTAACATAAAACATAATAAAATAAAGTTGACAAACAAATTAAGAAAACAAATGTTAGTGACAAACTCCACTGCACCACCATTAAAGCATTTTACTTATAAGCTTATAATTGAAGATAAGGCAAGCTTTCCACCTCTCTTTTTACTCAGATCACCTACCTACACCATCAATTACAAACGAAAAAGACCATCTACATATTTAATTTTGCATTCTAAACCATTCAATATCAACTTTTTACTGCATATGATAGATAAAAACAAAAATCTTCCTCAAGTAATAGACTCAAACTTGTTATTCAAAGAATTCAAACTAGATCACAGAAATATGCATCTACATATTGACCTTACAAAGATGAAATTCCAAAATGAATAAATGCCCTATTCCATACAAAAAAAATAAAAATATATATATAATCATATAATAAATTTCTTGCCTCATTTTACAATTGATATTATTTATCTATCTTTATACTTTTAATCCCTGGGTTACCATCCTATTTATCTTTCCTTTTGAAAATTGAAAAAAAAACTTTTACTTTTCATACTAATTTTCTATTTATTTTTCACATGCATATATAAATAAAAATCTATTTTGTTACACATAAAATGCTCAAAATAGACTAATAAAAAAAACTTAGTATTACCAAATGAATAATAAAAATACGATGATACAAAATTACTTGTCAACAAACTACTTTCAA
This sequence comes from Coffea eugenioides, assembly GCF_003713205.1. Taxonomy (NCBI): domain Eukaryota; kingdom Viridiplantae; phylum Streptophyta; class Magnoliopsida; order Gentianales; family Rubiaceae; genus Coffea; species Coffea eugenioides. The sequence goes on along the minus strand of NC_040044.1, from coordinate 30,481,469 downwards.
AATATCATAAAGAAACAATGATTAAAAACATACTAATAATCAAATAACAAAACAATTATCAATGCATATATATATATATATAATTGTAAAATATACACAGAAAACTTAAACTATATAAAATTGCTAAAATTATATGGATAATTAAAGGTTTTATATATTCCACAAAATTTGTAATATACTACCACTGACTAAACAACATAACCTATCTACACTTTTCAACAGAAACCAAAAACATAAATTTCTTATGTAATGCAACCTAAATATTAGATAATTGTTTCTTCATATTTAAAAGCATAAAAGTTTCTTATGTATACTTAATCCAAATATTCTTTGTGACTTTATTTGCTATTATACTCATGTTATGTCCATTCATATTCTAATTTTAGACTTTTATTTTTTTAATAATAATATGATTATGCTCTTACCAATTCCCACATTTTCATTCCAGTCTACTATAGAGCCAAATCCATTTGCCTTATGAACTGTAACAACTGCCATGAACCGACAAAATAAAAAATATATATATACAAAATTTATTTCATCACTAACATAAATCAACATAACTTGTTGGAATAGTGTTACAAAAAGACTTGAAACATTATGTTCTAAGACTTGACAAACAAATCATAGATTAATGTCCTAATTTGATTGAAGATGTTGATATGCAAAACCTTAAAAATATTAATGTCAATACTCATGTGGTTGGAACATACTCTAGAATTCTTTCCACCGCAATTTCTAGGTAACCAAGAACCAAAATTTTGTTTCTTATAAACAGTAATAGTATACAGAAATATATGCTATTAACTTCGTTTTAAACAATTTTGCCGAAAACTTGTATTTTCTCACAGCTCCCTTCCACTTCACTCGACCTAACCCTACTATTTTACAAGCAGATTTGCAAAGAACCAAAAATTGGTTAGTATACTGAATATTACAAATCCAATCATTTGTGCACTGTTACATGAATATAATTATATTTTTCTTTATGTTTTTCTATTGTTCTTTTGGATAATAGTTTGATTTCTTCATAGTCTGCATCTAAGGCTATAGTTTGTTTACAGTTTTGATTGTATAGTTTGTAGCAAAGAACATCCACTTTTTATTTTTTTCACAAATATCGCTTTGAGTATATTTAGGGATTTTCAAATTGTCTATGTCTTGATTAATATCTGATATATTAATTTCTTCTTTTAGTTTGGTGTTTGAGGAAGAACTAGAAGAACGAAAATTCGTTTTGAAAGAGGAAGCCATGAGAAATAGATGGAACTGATAAACAAGCAATTTTATAATTCTCTTCCCTTTGGCATAGAATCGTTCGGGATCCATAAAGAATAACCATGTTTCTAAGCTGATTATAATAAAGACAGTATAGATCTTGAGGGGTTAGATCTGAACTTCTAAAACAAGTTATCTATGAGTGACTACTATATTCCAAGCAAATTATAATCCATGAAGAATAACCATGTTTCTAAACTGATTATAATAAAGACAATATAGATTTTGAGAGGCTAGATCTGAACTTCTAAAACAAGTTATCTATGAGTAACTACTATATTTCCAAGCAAATTATAATAACAGTAGTATATATCTAGAAAGCTAGATTTGATCTTTTGAACATTTCACTGCCCTGGATCTCAGACTACACAGATCTCAACAGCCCTATAGGTCTTGTTGGCCCCCAACTCTCACTGCCTGGGCCGATAGTTGGCAATTACAGGTTTCATATTCATCATACAGATCTAGGTTTATAGCTCAATACTAGCAATATTATAATATGTTTAGAAAGACATTAATTGCAAACTAACTAGTCCATCGGAAAAATCTAAACTTGCAGATCTACACTAGTCATATCATAATAAGCAAAGAAAGATAGCCATCACCCTAATACCAGACGGGACGAGAGGTTAGCCCTTAAATCAGGAAAATAATGAGCAAGAAGGGTAAGGAAGCGAGTCGCAGTCAGACTATCACTTGTAGATCAGGCGGTATAATAGGTCATGAATAAAGTATATAAACAGAATATGTAAAGTATATAACCAGAGGAGGATTTTGTTTAACAAACCTAGCTATGATACCAGACCGGACGAGGGGTTAGTTCGTAAACCAGGAAAATAATGAGCAAGAAGCGTAAGGAACTAGTTGGTTGATAAAGGATACTCATATGATTGGAAACAAAATTGACAAATAAACCTAGACAAAATCTATTTAGAAGTATGTCTTTCAACAAGTCCAATTGTATCCACCAAGCAGTTAAATCTAAATTCCCAAATGATTTTGTTCAGAATATTGGCTATCCATCATTTTACAAGAGAATAACCATACCAGACAAACAAAAAGTGGTATATTCAGTATTCAGTACCTCGTATATAAAATGTATATGATCAATTAGAATAAACTAGTACTTCTGTCTTTTGGATAGGAACTTTGATTCCGCATGGAACGCCTAGTGAGAAGGCTGAACTATCCACTGATTATGAACATTGAAAAACATTATGTTTACTTAGAACTTAAAGTTGTTGAAAAACTAGGACTCTCTCTAAAGAAGAAGAAAGCACCAACCTACAACAAAGTACTCTCTGAGGGCATGGAATGTCTAATGGCAGATGAAATGAGGAATGCCTTAAGTAAGAAGTTAGTGACTAGTCCCATATTTAGTAATTGAAGTCTCGGGTTGGGGCCACTTTTTTCCATGCGCATGTTAGCCAGAGAAGGAATTTGATTTGGGGCTCATGAGGTCACATCCAAGTTAGTACCTGCTTTAAATGCACTCAAGGAGACGGGATAACCTTCGAATGGTGGAACTCTAGCAATGCTTATCCATATATTTCATCAGTTGGCGCGTGCGCGTCCCTTCCCCCACCCATTCGTGAGCCATCCCCATGACTCAATCTCTCCTTTTCTCCATTCGTATGCCCCCCGATCCATCCTCATTCAATCAATCGTTTAAGAAAGATCACTTGCAGGAACAAGCTATCATGATTTGTGTGATTCTCTTCTTCCTACCCATCACAATGATATGTTATAACGTGTTCATCTTTACCAAGAAGGATACTTAAAGAATTACACTGATGTAAAGTTTTGGTTTTTAATACTCAAATTCTGTCTATAATTGCACAAGTCATACACAAGTACAACCAGTATCTAAGTGTTGATCTCAAAGGCAAAATTAACCAACTTAATAATATTTATTTAACTTCTCTATTATTTAGAATAACAAAAGTACAAGCAAATAAATCTACACTACAAACGTACACCAAAAGTAATAAAAATAATAAAGAAAAGTTCCTAGAATTTAGATTATCCTCCCTACATTTTCCAGTAAGTTGTGACATTGAACCAACTTATCAAATGCAAGTTGGCTACAGGAGGGATTTATATTCACTTTGTGATGTAAATCGAGAGTTCAAATCCTCACATCCTGCATTTAAAAAATATATATAAAGAGGGTTGTCGGTACACCCATCTGATCTACATGGTTCTTTCCTTCTAGCCCCAAATAAGTTGCTACATTCTTAATATGTTTGGCGCATCTCACATTCTTGTAAACTACATACGAATACTTATATATTATCCAAATTTATTTACAAATTGAAAATGATAGTGTACCTAACCTAGGATACAGACATCAAAATTTCTTTACAAGTTGAAAACAATATTGCATTTGACCCAGAAACCCGACAATATTTTTAGATATAACATTATTTGAAATAATTACTATAACAATTTTTGTAATGTAATATATATGAGATATGAAAAAGTTAATAGAGAATATAAAAAAAAATAGTTGAAATACACTCCTTTTGATGCAAGCAAAATAATATTTTTTAACTAACAGATCTTATTCATGGGGAAGAATGCCAGCTCTAAATTTTATTAATAATCTTCAAAAGAAAAATGATAGAAGGGAGCACAAAACGTGACGTCCAGAAATTTACAAATCAAAAGCAAATTTTTACAAAGAATGAGCCAATTTTCCTCTTCAAAAAGAAGGATATCCTAACCAACCAAAATAATATTTTAAAAAATTTCTATCCAAATACACTATCAATTTACTTCCTCCAATCATCAATGCCTTGCAAAACATTTAATAAAACAATTCGCTTTTTCACAGCAGGCATTTAATTGAAGAAAGAGATATAAGCAATTGAATCCGAACGTCAAGGTCCTAAACAACGTTATACGATTTTATGTAAAAACCAAACAGCATAGCTTGTTAAGCTATGCAGGGAAGAGTTTTTGGCTGCGGGAAGGCATGGATATAGAGAGCACTTCGTACCTCTCAGTCTCAGGGTCTCTGCTTGAATTGACTTTCACATGAAATTTTAAAGGGCTGTTTTTCCCTTGTTTAAATAATAATTTTAGCAACAGTAACCAAATCAAATATTGGTTTGCATTTGAAAAAACTTGCTTCACCTTCAGTCTTCTTTTCCCGTCTATGCTTGAAGAGGAAGGATTACCAATAGCAGACTTGGCTACATTTAGATTATTGGCGGTTCTTTCGCAGGAAAGATTCTGGCCATAAACAAAATTTGCACTGATATCTCGTCTATGCTTTTCCCTTATATAACCACAGTAAACTTTCTCAGCTGGGATCTTCCCAAACAACATTTCAGCAGCCTTATTTGCCACAAGAAGTGGGAGGCATTGCGAGTCGTCCCACACATATAACTGCATGATATGGCACAAGTCAGCAATCTAAATACACAAATAAATCTATTGGGACATCATCATTTCCAAATCGTCTATCACACCAGCCCCTCAAAATATAAGGCATTTTTAAACATGCAGGTACAGCCAACTTATCTGAAAGAATGCACTAAGTCAAGAATTTTGAAACTATTAGAAATTCAATCTTACTAGCCAAGCAAATGAAGAGGTCAAACCAGCTTGACAGAGTGCAAGAATTTTCCCTAACAAAAATACAATTCGTGCATGAAAGGAAGATACACATGTCAAGACAAAAGGTGTAAACAAATAGCAAAAGATAGAATGAAGTAAGCAACCAAAAAATATATATGAAATTTCTAAGTATTGCAATTATGTATTAGAGGGCTTCATCGGTGCTAGAATTTGGTCTATGGAAATTCTGTCAAGTTGATTAAAAGAAAAATGTGGAGTGCAAATATAATCACCTAAATTAAGTTCCAAGTAATTGATTTATGATAACCATAATTACTAATTATTCTGTTCCCAGAATGTTAAATTTAGTTAGGCCCAAGCAAAGGGTATGGGCATTCAAAACCTTCAAATCCGTTCTTCCAACCCTCAGAACGAGCATTGGTTTTCAAGTGCTATTCTACAGGGTTCACAAATATATACTGGTTATGTTATTGGCGAGAGTTGAGAAAACAAAAGACAACACTATCATCATCTAGTCAATTCCAATTCGTATTTTCAGCCCACTTCAATGACTATGTACACAAAACAAACTAATAATCTCTATCTCTGCGTATGAGTTTGTATGTGTGTGCAGCTGAGAGAGGTTCACTAAAATCAACCCAGTAACATTTTGAGGCAAATTTGACTAAGCGAGCAGAAGGAAAGAGATAAAAAATTTCACTACAAAATAATACAATTTGAGAATAATGAAGATTCCTATGTATTTTATTCTTTTCTATTTTAAATAATCAATAGACTGCATCGCTGGAAAGAGGGTCACCAATTGCCATGCAACACATATAACAATAAAATAACCATTGGTCCTCCTCACAGCATGGAAGGTTGGCAGTGTACAATCTTGTTCTGGCTACTCTTTCCCAAATGAAAAAAAAAAACAAAAAAAACAAAAGGGCTGCATTCGGTCCTCCTTACAGCATCTCTATTAGAAACAGAAAAACATCCAATTTTGTATCAAGTAATTCAGACTATTACTTCGAGGAGTCAAATAATGGATTAAGGAAATTTTTTAAAACAATCTTTTAGATTTTATCTACCTAGGAAGTAAGTCTTAATCAGTTTTGGTAAAAAGCTAAAATGGATAAAAGGACAACTCCAGTGCATCAAACCTCGCAATTCATGTTTATGCATTCATTTCAGTCTCAATAGTCACTTGTGTCAATTTTTCCTTCTTTTTGGCGGGGCAGGGTTGGGGGTTGTGACAGTTGAAGGAGATACATACCAAGAAAGGTCTGTATATCATGCTCAAAGCATGGAGACCATTTTGGCTTTTCCGGCAATAAAGTGGGAAGCTGTTTTGCTTCATGGGTGGCCTGCCATTGTGAAACATGGGATATCATTTTTATGCTCATTACATCAAAGCTCAAAAGAAAGAAGCAGAAGAAAGAACCATTCATCCTTCTCCATACCCAAATTCAGAAGACAAAGGGGTACCACATAGCTGGCAGCCATTACAAAGAAGATCCTCTATGAAATCTCTATCTCCCAACATATACATTCTCCTGCTGATAAACATCTTTTCAACTTCAGATTCTGGGATATGTCTCCAGGTGATCGGCAAAAAGATTTCTCCAACTGAAGCATGGAAGGTTGCCTTGGAAGCATCAGGTAGATGTTCTAATTGCATAAGAGAAAAACAGTCCTTGTGTTGTACCTCTTCATGCATTTTCCAATTTATAAACATTTGCTTATTACTCTGGTAATCAGAAATGACCATAACCAACATCAGCATTGGACATGAAGATAAAAATTGAACAATTACTAATTCACTTGACATTAGTACTGGCTGGAAAGATGATCAACAACACATGCTCGTAAATTGACCAAAAATACCTATGGGTCTTTCTACATTTATCTCAAAGATAAAAACTCATCAATGTGCAGTCTGCAAGAATGGATGCCAGGCTTCAATCTTATTTTGCATGGAGTTGCTTTTGGTAAAGAAAATGAAAAGTTACAGGATAGAAAGCTTGTAAAATATAGCATTAAGAACTGCATATTTTAACATGTATTAGCCAGATTAGTTGCTTGGATCGTGAGACTTTGACACAACATGTGCTGAGCATGCCTTATGTGTCTCCTCACAATTAGCATATGCACCAAAAAGCATGCTCAAAGGCTACAGAATGAAAAGAGAAAAATGGAAAGGGAATACAACCACAAGACAATATATTAGCTTCAGAGATGCATGGCTATGGATACGGATCAGGGAAGGGTAAAACTGAAAATTTAGTCAATCAGACTGGTAGGTATCTGTGCCTGTGCAGGTGCAAGTGTGCAAGAACAAAAAGACAATTGGTACAGACAACAGAAACAGAGATGGTAAGTAAATCACTGGAGAATACATATCAATTTCAGGGAAGGGGATGTATGCAGTACCAATCAGTCAAAGTAAATTTGCAAAGTAAGTGGGTGAATGAGTTGCTGGCAATGGAAAGAAACTGAGCGGATAGAAAAAATATGAGACTTGCAACAAATACAAGTGCAGAGAAGATGTCCTCTATTCAGCTTGCAATATACGAAATGAAGCATGCTTGATGCTCTATAAGAAGAAAGGAAAACAGAAATTGCAGTGGTGGAAGGAAACTGCCAACAACTTAAGCAGTTCATTGGGTTAAAATATGAACTCCAGAAACTATAAACACAAGTGCAGAAAAGATGGCTTTTATTCACCTTGCAATATGCAAAATGAAGCATGCTTGATGCCATTCAAGAAGAAAGGCAAATGGAAACTACAATGGAGAAAGTAAATAGCCAAAAACTTAAACAGTGGGATAAAATAAGAAATGGACTGATGCAGATAATGGTGGGAAGAGAGAGGGGGAGAAGGAGCACTAGTGCACTAAATTGTATATGATAAGTGCAAGGGAAGTGGCTCTAATTCACCTAAGGAGTATATTATATTACCACCACCACACAAGAGTATGGATGCAGCAAAAGCATTCAAATTGTATTCAATTAGAAACATACAAAGAAGATTTGTGGTCGATTGTACAGCATGTTATACTTGATGCCTGACAACAGCTTATAAGAACAGACATTTTAGCCCAAGTGCGTTACAATATAAGGCCCTATGTCATATGAACTTTCAGTTTTCCTTCTGTACTATGCAGACCAAAAATGTGGGTGTGTAGATATCAGAGATATAGTATGATTTTCTATGGAGTAGAAAAGGAAGAAGGTCTACATCTGTCAGCAACCAGAAAAAAAAAAGGTCAAGATGAAAATATTAAAAAGAATAAGGTTGTGGTACAGGGAGTAGAAAGGGAGGAAGACACAGAGAGAGAGAGAGAGAGAGCAAAAGAGATGTCTCAAAATACATCTCCAATACTTTAACTTCTAAACCAGAGGAAAGAAAACAGGTCTAAACCTGTTGAAAACCAGAAAAAAAAAAGAAGTCAAGAAAAAGCAAGATAAACAAACTGAAAGAGGTAGAAGAGAAATTGTAAAGAGCAAAGAAAACATACATAGTTAAGCTTTTAGCGAAAGAGAGAGAGAGAGAGATTGTGAAAGAGATACTAAGATTTTAGTGTACTTCTTAATTGAGGTATGATATCCATTAATCTCGTGTCCAAAAGGTGACCAAAGCTTTTAAAATCCATGTTTGCTAAGGTTTTTTCTTCATTATGAGTAATATTTTGATCTATACTTTCCTTATTCAACACCCTGTTATCCCATATTACTTCTCATGAATATGCTTTCTGCCACACTGATGTACTGCTTCAGTGTTTCGCTGTATCCTAGTTTTATAAGGAATTGACTAACCTAACGTCTGTACTACACAAGTAGCTGCTACTTCCACCAAAGTCCAAATGCAATAGTACAGTAAAAAAACTGTAAAAATACTTGGTCGCTGTTCAATTCAACATCATGACTTGCAAGTCCAGCTCGCTGCAACCATTCTATAACCTTGTGAAGCTTGTTCTTTGCTGTTATTCCAATTCGACAATCTTTCATTGCCTCATCTATACCTGAGGGTAAGTGAAATGAAGCTAATATTAGGATTGATGGAAAGAGAACATTAAGCACCATGCCACTGGTGGTAAGACAGAAGCCATGAAAAAAGACTAAATAAATCATCAGGCATATATTGATGATAATCTTTCAGCACAAAATTATATTTCTGTATGGCAATTAACATCATGCATTTCCATATAGTGCTTGATATCATTCAGAACGAAACAATGGATGAAGTAAATCGAAAAATCAGGATAGCAACTTCACATTGCATTCTTTTATCTAAGAAGCACAGACAGATCTTAATAGGTGACATGCATATTTCAGACACATGCCACTTACCAAAATTGCATATGTCACTCGATAAATTTAAATTGACACTTTAGACATTTTCCAGGAACCATGTTTAATCAAAGAGCTTTGAACCAAGGGAATGGCTAAAACTAACAGCAGCAACTGCTATAGCATTTATCAAGCTCTAGCAGCTCAAAGTTTCTCTTTGGAAAAGCAAATAAGTGCTGTAGTAATTACCCAGAATAAATAAACATGGACCTTTTACCCTGTTCTTCCAGCAAAACAATCAGATTTTACACAATATGTTAGATCTGCATGAGGAAAAGACAATTTTAAAAGTTCCTAGGATTTATGGCAAGAAATATGAGGGAACTCCTTTTGCAAGTGAAACTCAAGGGAAATGATTTCAAAACAAAAGTAGGACTCCCAAAGTAAAGCTAAATTGTTTTTACAGTCTTGTCACTTGTGCAGCAAATGTGCTCCTTTGAATCATAGATTTAGTTCAACAGCGTGTATTAGATCAAGAAAATAAAATACATGTAATGGAGCACAACCTATGAGTATTTGAGCAACGACTTCAAAAAACCAATAGTTATCCATCCACACACACATGCCGAGAGGGGAAGCACAAGAGAGAGAGAGAGAGATCTATGCTTAGTGTACCCATCAGCTAACAAACTATTTTTCAAGTTTATGGTTGCTAACAAATAACAAACACTGATGTTGATTTAGTGTTCACTACCCTTAAGTGTAATGTTCAAGGATACAGCAATATGGTGATTGGATAGCAACAAGAAATCTAATTGATTTCAGAATTCTTAGTGTACCCATCAGCTAACAAACTATTTTTCAAGTTTATGGTTGCTAACAAATAACAAACTCTGATGCCGATTTAGTGTGCACTACCCTTAAGTGTAATGTTCAAGGACACAGCAATATGGTGATTAGATAGCAACAAGAAATCTAATTAATTTCGGAATTCTGTTCAATCTTCTAAGCAAAAGGATAAGAGGAGAAACAAACATTATGCACATAAGTGCTAGATTATCACAGAATTTTGTCAAAATGAGATGCAAAATACTAGGCAATCCTATTTAGTCCACATCTAATAGAGAACTTAAAAGAATTCCTAAAACTACCTCACTTCACTTGAATTTTAGATTAGTTACCAATTATCAACTGATTCCCAGTTCTTGAAAATTTCAGAAACTTCAAAAATTTACTTAGTGTACCTGACTCAAAAGTATATTCAAAAACTGAATTAAGATACCATTTGAATGGGAATACATATACTGTTTTAGTTTGGCATGACTACTAAAGATGACAAAAGGGAAATACTAGTTTTAAAGAAAACAAGAAACACAAAAGCCCTTATATCAGTTAAATAAAGAGAAAATGCAGTAACATGTTGGCCACTAACTTTCTATACTACAAGTATACATCAAAAGTAATAATCATAAGAGGGAATTAATCAATACCCATAAAAGTAAGTACTATGCCTACTTTTGCTCATTTGACTAAGTTATTGCCCATTCTGACTGTTCAAATTTGTGTAATGTTTCAAAATATTGCTTCCATTTACACATGCGTAATGCTCATGCTTCACATCAGTTATTGAAGTGGGTACTATGCCTACTTTTGCTCATTTGACCAAGTTATTGCCCATTCTGACTGTTCAAATTTGTGTAATGTTTCAAAATATTACTTCCATTTACACATGCGTAATGCTCATGCTTCACATCAGAATGTGTTTGCATTTTCATTATTTTTTATTTTTATCTTTTGTCAATATTATTTTTTTCCTTTACTTTCTTTCACTTTCTCGTTTCTTTGCTTCCTTTTCCTTGTCCTTTTGTTTTTCAATTTCCCTTTTTGTATTTCCCCGTCCTCTTCCCTCTTCCCCCAACCCAAATACAGTGCTGTGAGATGGGGCAGCGGCCAGTAAATGTTTGCTCTTGTTGTTATACAATACAATTTGTCCATCAAAACGAACAAAATCTTACAGAAGATAGTCCAATCACCATGCTTACTGTTGGCCACCACCTGCAGTCTAAACCTAAGGCAAACTCCACAAAAATGCTACACAAATGACTCCTTGACCACCTAAACTGGTTTCTAAATGTGAATTTCTTTGAATCCAATCCCAATCAACATTTTAATGGAAGCAGAAGTTTCATAAAAAATACACATATCTTGGTCTCCCAGCCAAATCTCAAAATCTTTCTCCATTAGGTACAAAATGTATTCTGAACTTTAATTTATTTGATGCTCTGCCACCAAAAACATAGCTGCTTCTGTAAGCATTCTATCTTACTTCCTCTCTTCTCTCTCTCTCTCTCTCTCTCTCTCTCTCTCTCTCTCAATAGACCCACATGCACCATCACAATCCAATGTCTTACTTGAGAAAGTAAAAAAGGAAAGGGAAAGGGAAATAAAGAAAAAAGACTGAGTTTACAAAAGAAAAACTACAGAATTGACACACTTCCCCTAATGTTTATTGGCCAAATTTCTAATCTACGATGAATACAACAACAAACATCAGTAGAAAATTTGATGTAGACCATATTAAAGAGTTTAGGAAATAAAATAAACAAATAGAGAGAGGCGGATACATAGAGGCTGTCATTGTTAATAATGACAAGTTCTAATTAAAACTAGGAGACATAATTTTTAAAGGTCCCCTGAGGACATTAGGGCTCTAACAAGAGGCATAAATTATCAAAACATATACCAGAATAGTTTGACTCTTGAGAGCTTCTATGCTGCAACTACAACCTAAAGTCAAACCATAAGATCGCAAAGACTCTTCTGTCTGTCGTTAACAGACAGGACAGTTGCATCAAATCCAATGAACAAATTTACACCATCTTCAATTTATATGGCAACTCAGCATGATGAAACATAATACCAAAGTTATTGACTATTCAGCAGCTATTTTTCTTCTTTGTTAACAGATAAGATCTACAGCTGCCATGACAGGAGTGTACCTTTAGAAACAAGCAATTCATCTGAGCGAACCAGGCTTTGAATTAATGAGCAATGATCAGTTCTTACTTCAATAACATCTCTAAATCTTGCAACCTTGACATCTGATTACATTAAGTCAAAATAGAAGATATCAAATTCAGAAAACTAAAGTCAATTTCGACATTCCAAACGGAAAATCTATGAGCAAAGCAATGAAAATGCAAAAATGATGAGACAACAAAGCATTATAAAAAATAAACAATAAGAAATCTCCCAACAATTTTTGAGTAGCATAAAATAAACTTTCTGGAATGGACAGAGATTTAAAGGAAACTCTTATTTGAGAATTCTATATGTTATTGTATTGCCCAAGTAGGGAGCACAGCATATGAAACTTATAGCAGAAATGGTATAAGTGGCAGTCTGCTAAAATTTGAAAGCAATATACTGGCACAAAAACTAGGTGAACTTAAACTGTAGATATCCAATTATCCTGTCACAACAGATCCTCATACATTTTCTCGATCCCTATATGACGTGATCAAAAGTACTCATTCGGACTTCAATATTTCATTATTGAAAACAGGATTCATGATGTGTCCTTAGAGTCTTTGAATCATGCTGATTGTCCTTCATCAATTAAACATGACAATAAACAGACTATTCTAAAATCCCTTATCAAATAAATTTACAGATATTACATTTTATTGTAACGATTAATCTACTTCCACCAAATGAGATTGCATTAAAAATCTGATAAAGGAGGCATCTGGGCTTCATTCCATTCAAAAACCACCACAAAAAAAAAGAAGGAAAGAAAAGAAAACCTAAGAAATCTTCTTTTAAATATGAAGTAATCCATGATTAAAAAACATACATATATGATCATCTATTGGTTTCAGTCTTTCTTGACCCTCTTGTTGGCTCAATCAACAACAACAACAACAACAATCATCCCTTTTCCCCATTTTCCTGAAAGACTTCTCACAGAGGGACAGAGAAAGAAGCCAAACTTTGCCTTAAAAAAGGGTTAAACTTTCAAACTGGCCCGATATCTTGTGCACAAGCATCTTGTCTATGTTTACAATGTCCAAAAACATGCATAATTCGCTTACATGCTCAAAACAAACAAACCAAAAGTGCGTTCAAAAGCGAATGGTGACTCAAATTTATTCTGCATGCACATAACTATCAGTTGTACAAAAGCATTTCAAAAGCATTTACATTTCACATTACATACTCTGTAGAAAAATAATATCACCAGCAACAATCTTGGACCCCAATTGTTTTTGCCATATAGATACAGGAAAATATCGACGCGTGTCATCACCCACCTGTACGTCCATCCTTACCATCTCTCCGCTCCCACTCCCTCCCTTTTTTGACAATTTATACTACACAATTGAGAAACAAATTCATCAGCAGTGCAAAAACCACCGACAAGAAAAAAACTTTTGGGGTTTTGTATTTCCTGGGCACCTGAACAGGGGTGGATTTGTGAACAAAGACGAGAAGCTGAACGTAGTCGCCGACATGGGAAGGCGCTTTGGAGAGATCGATTAGAGGTCCGTACCATCCAAAGACTGCTGCCATTGTTTTACTGATTTTGATTCTGAACTGAAACTGTTCGACCTTTTGCTTGAATGAGCATTTCAATTTTATGAATTTTTACGGGTTTTGGCGCGTTTTCTGTAAGGAAGAATGTTGGCGCCCTCTTTGAAAGCCACTGCCAAAGAAACCCTCACATAATGTCCCACAAAAAGCCATTCTAAACAGTTTGTTTTCTAAATCAATTTATTTCCGTCGTTTAAGTCGAGGTATATCATTAATATAGGATTTTCCTTGTTTCATTTAGTGGTACCATTTTCTTTCAACACCCCATTTTTCCAGTCCAATCACACAAACACACACACATTTTTTATATTTATATTTAAATAACAGTGAAAATCATTTGAATAGAGTATTATTTGAAATAATTACTGTAGTACTTTTTATAATGTGATATGTATGAGATAGAAAAGCGGTTGAAAATATCAACTAGTGAATTAAAAAATATGTTTATGATTCAAACAAAATATTATTTGACAAAATTAATCTATCTAAACACATCCATTATTATGTGTTCCTTTTGTAAGTCATACAAATCATTCATCATTCAACGTAGCATAATTAACAAGATTAACACCACAAAGATGTACTCGAAAGTATGAAATAATTACGAAAGTATTTACAGATGATGCTAACTATTAGAGAATCATTTTTGTAAGTCATATAGGCCATTCATCCTTTCAGGTAAAATAATTAAAAAGATTAATGCCAAGAGATTTGCTCAAAAGCATGATATCTTCTACCGCTAACGACTGTACCCCATTTTATTCTATCTATTGCTACCTGAGTGAATTAAAATGGAGGTCGAGTGCCCTTCCACAGCCTTAGGGAGTTAGGAGTGGGTAGAACTAAAACTTTCTGAAATATATTACAAAGAATGTTGGCACCCACTAAGATTAGTGTTGACCAATTCAAAATTAGTCAGGTGATATTAGGGACACGATGACTATGACTATGAGGTCTTTGTTGACTAGTTTTTTATTAAAAAAAAAAAGAAAAAGAAAATCTTACTACTTCTCCCCCTTTTACCAAATCTTGCCTTCAAAATCATTTTCTTCCTACACAAAATCTGGTAGTTCCCATTAAAGAAGTAGATTATTTACAATGTGTTGAATTCTTTGAGTTTGAGAATTCTCATCGAGTTTTAGGTTGATTTCTTCTAAACATGCCCAAAAATCTCTATATAATAGTTAGTTTGGGAGTTGAGGATAGAAAAGAAAAGAAGAGAAAGGTTAAGGTACGAGAGGAAAAAAAATAAGAAAAGCAAATAAGAGATTTATAGGTCAATAAATTTTTATTCAATAACTTTTTAAGAATAGAATGGACAATTTAAAATTTTTTGTAGGCTTTCCGCAACTTTCCTTCATTTTCTAACCGATCTTAGACAGAAAATTTTTTTAACTGTAGCTGGCCTGCTTCTTCCCAAATCAATCAGCTTCTCTTCTTTTCTACATCACTAAAACTTCCAAATATTGGAAACGCCTAACTTTTTCTTCCCATCTTTTCTTTAAACTAGCTGTAAGTGAATCATGTGCATGATATCTTAATTTTCCAACAAGCATAAGTTACGAAACAAGAGAACAACCTTTTGGAAGTTGGGATGAAACTGTTTTATTTTATGCTCTTTAGCTACTGATCAAAACATCTTGCCAATTTTAAAATATTTATTTTTTTGCCCCTAACAAAAAAAAAGTTTAATTAATCATATTTGATATGGCAAAGTGCAACTTGGCTATAAGTGACAGGCCAGACTTGAAAAAAAATGACTATAAATTTAGAAAAATTCTCAGTGTTCTTCAGTTAAAACTTGACCCAAAATAGAAAAGAGGTGATTTGTCAAATTTGGGTAATACCCACATGGTTTTTTGCAATTTGAATTGGAATTAATCATATTTGATCGGCATATTGCAACTTGGTTATAAGTGACATGCCAGATTTAAAAAAGAAGTGATCTATAAATATAGAAAAAATCTCAGTGTTCACTTAATTTTTGTTAATATTTGGGTAAATCCAGATGAAGGGAAATATCTAGGGTTTCCTTGGTTATGACTGAGTACAAAACATCAACAATTTTAATTACAGAAAAGGATACAAAGTTTGGAAGAAAGTGCAACTTGCTAGAAAGGACAGTGATGATTACTTGAAAAATGGCACTTATGTCCTGTTTTGCTTCAAGCTCCCAAAAAAATTGTGTAAGACATTTGTTCAATTACGGCAAACTACTGGTGGAGAGAAAAGGAGGGAAGAATAAAATCCAGTGGTGCTCTTGGAAGAAGATAGCACAGGAGAAAAGTGGGGTGCACTGGGATTTAAGGACCTAGAAGACTTTAATAGAGCTCTCTTGGGAAAGCAAATGTGGAGGCTGCTAACTTGCTGAAATCTTTTGGTGAACAGGATGCTAAAGGCAAAGTATTACCAAAATGAATCCCTCTTCAAGTGTGAAGTTCCAAAGAATGCATCTTGGATTTGGTAGAGCATGATGGAAGCTAGAGAACTAGTGGAGGAAGGAACTATGAGGAGAATAGGCAAATGGTAAAAGCACCAGGTTATGGGAAGACAAGTGGATTCCTGACAGTCCTCAAGGTAAACTGAAGATAAGGAAACCTCAGGACTGCAGTTTAACAAAAAAGTCCATGAGTTGATAACCAACTTCAGGTGGAACAGATCACTTATATACAAAACCTTCAGCATAGATATTGATGAGGAGTGGATTATCCCTCAATGCCATAGTGCACTTTTTGTATAGAAGTGCTTGAGCCTTTGCTTTAGGGATGGCAACGGGACAGAGTTGGAGCGAGAGAGGCTGCCCACTAATTCCCCCCGCCCCGCCCCACTTCCCCCGCAGGGGCACCCACGGGCTAATAAAAATTTGCATGTGGATTCTCATTGCTCAAAGACTAGCTCTGGCATTGCAGTCCTGATAATCAACATGTCAAATTCGACCAGTTTTGAAGTTTCAATTGTGAATGACTACAATATGGGCGGCAAATTTGAAGTTGGACAACAAAGAGAAGAGTACCACTTGACTCCAGAAGATGGATACATCTAGAGTGATGTATTGCTGTTAAATGGGACTCCACTGAAGCTCACAGCGGCATCTGATACCCCAACTCTAAAACCGCAAATAGTCGAAGCTTCTAAGCCTATTACTGTTGCAGCTCATTCAGTTGTCTTTGTCAATTTGTGAGGCCTTTAATGCCCCAGTTTGTGCACAGAACCGAGGATATGCATTTGCCTCATTAAAGATTTAATCACTTTGGTCATGCAAGAACTCATTAAATTTGAGTTTGTTCAGTATCAAGAACTATCCAGGCTAGATGTAGCCAGAGTTTCCTCTTGTTTAGTTAACTGCTTTTTCATTCTGATTCATCACAGAATTAGAATGCAAGTTGTAGCCAGTTTCCTATATATATAATTATAAGTTTGTAACTAATTAAATTAAATATTATATATAATTATATACATATATATATTTATTAATTTTTTTAACAGGTAACGGGACGGGGGTATACTTTCCCGCCCTCGCCCCATTTCTAAACAAAAAGAAAACAATTCTCCTACCCCGCCCCCAATTCCGCCCCATTAACTTCCTGCGAGTACTCGCTCCAATTGTCATCCCTACTTTGTTTATTAACTATACAATTTTATACTTTGAATGAAATTTCTATTGTTTTCCGAGGGGGGAAGTCCAAGAGGTTCCATTCAATAGTCATCCTATAAATTTCTCAATATCCTCTCCTCCCATTCCGTATAGAGACGCGAAGACGCAGCGGATCAAATTAATCAGGCATCTTGAATGGTTATTCTGCATTTCTGCTACAAGAAGTACAAGATATTCAAGAATCAAAAAATCACAAACCACTTATAGGGCTTTGACATGGTGGCACCATCCACCTTGACCAATATTGGTCGGTTTGGAGCTCAAAGCAAACCACATTCACCAGGTTTTCACGGCTTGTCATCCAAAAAATGCATACAAATTATGCCAGCAACAGTCTCCTCTGGTGCACCAAGTCAGGGCATTAAGGAAAAGTATCTTCCTTTTTTCATAACAAAAATTTAGAGAGTATAGTAGTTCACTTATTTTGTCTAGAGACTCATTTTCAGTTCCATACAAACCTGTTGAGCTCCTCCTCCCCTTATAGTATAATAGTAGAATAGATTATTGACGTTAGATTAGAAAAGAAAAAAAACACGCATACAAACAAATTACACGGTATTGATTTGATTTTAATCCACTAAATTTCAATTTGGTCATTCAAATTTTAAAAATCACAATTTAATACTTTCAAGTGATACAAAGCAATGTTTTCGATATTCAACTCCGATCGCCTAGTCAAATAAATTTTTTTTAAAAAAAAACATTGATTAGGCTAATTTTTAAGCTGATCCAGCCCTCAAACCTTTAAATACTAAATATTAGTTGCTCTCTTAATGCAAACCGAAAAAATTAGACTTTCCAGCTAGTGAACCATTAAAACGAAAAGGTTTGGTAAGAAACGTTTGGGTCAGAGAAAATTCCTGGTACTCAATTTTGTGGCATCCGGTTGTTCAACAACAACACTAGAATTGACCAAGATGATAATTGACATTTTGGATCCTCATGAATCCTTATAGCCCGAAATTCCAGATATTATACAACATATTTGTGTTTTATTGGTCTTAGTTTTACCATAATTTTATTTAATTCCTTCGTGGCTCTCTTTTTTTTTTAAAACTATTTCAAACTACCTCCAAATTCATTCACATAACTGAAAATCATGGTAACTATTCACTAAACTGCGAAGATAAAAACGTAATAATCAATATTGTATTATTTGATATCTTGATTTAAGAGTACGAATCACATGATACCTATGCTCTAAACAAAATGTCAATAGTATGCTCACCCTTTGTATCTTCTAATTTTAAATTTTAGTCAATTACCTGTTAACTTTAGTTTACCATTTTTTGTTTCGAAAAAAAATTTAGTGTACCATTTTCAAATGCCCATACTTGTTAATAAAGATGATATATTTACGAATACAATTAAATACGAACAACTCAATCATTTCATGCAATTTACTCTGCGCACACAAACATAGGTGTGTATATATATATATACACGTATACATGTATACATGTATGTATGTATGTGTACGTAAATATTATGTATACAAAGCATTTGGCATGTAACTAATTCATTTTTCTAGTTTAAATTTGACGAGTAGCGTGGACTTCAAAATCTTTGATCAAAATTCTCGATTTATACTATGCCAAAATGTCACTAGTCAAGTCCTTCAATGAACTGTTGCTTATTGAATAGTTACTAGTAATGTACACAAAATGCCAGAAGAACACCACATGATGTCCTAAACATTTATTGCCATCACTTTTCCCTTTAATACAAACTGTAACACTTCTGCAGTTGCAACTGAGGAAGGCAGTTTTTAATTTGAAAAGTAAGTAAAATTGCAGAGATAAGATTTAGAGAATATATTCTATTAGCAATAAAATTCATCGTAAACCCTTTTAAGTGACATATCTTAAAAGAATGTGTTAAAATCATACAAATCAGAATCATATCCCCAGAGGCATTTGAGGTAACACCCAAATTTAAAAACATTGGGTTGCAGCAGAGCCAACAAAGAATCGCAAGAATATTTTCTGCTTTCAATATCAGCATGGAAGACTAGTATAAGCATGTTAAAACCATGTCATAATTGTCGGAATTGGCCAACAAAAAACCAGCCAGTTCCTGAAAAGCAGCTTCTGTAATAGCAGCTACCTAACAGCCAAACATGGAACCCTTTTATCTACACCTCCATTCAGATAATACCCAGCAACGATCATATTCGCAAGTCATCACGAGGTCTGGACAAATCCTTATTTTTCCGTCACCCTGAAAACGCCCTACTTGACCTATACATTACCATCATATCTACACAAACTGAGAGCCATCAAAAAACCAAAACCCTCTTATCATCTTGCTTAGCTTGAAAACATATTACCCATAATACATGTCTTAATTAACCTACCTGAAATATGAGCTAACATAAAGCCTTGCCCCTATATCAATAGGACCATCATCCCCACCAACTGCATGAAGAGCAACTGGTATCGTTGAAAGGAGATGCACAGTGAGGGGAAAAACAGCAGGTTCAACAACTAGGTTTTCAGATGTTGCAGATAATATAACATCTCCATCAATCTGACAGTCAGCTTTATCTTTATCACTACCATTACGTCCATACAAATTCTGCCTTAATCCGATGTCAGCTGGACTAACTATCCAGGCCACTTCTTCAAGTCTCCTGCATTTACCTGGGCTACCCCTCCTGTTATGGTGCTTACTTGTGTATCGACTAAGCACCAAAGTGGAGGTTTCATCAAGCCATTCCACAGCCAAACCTTCCACATCATCATAGTATATGCGCCGCTCAACCTATTACAAGGATGGGAATAAGAATAAATACAATACAGGCTACATCGCAAACATGAAACTTGTCTAAACCAAAATAAAAAACATAACCAGAAGCGAACTTACTGCTAGTCTGTGAATGTATATTGACATGAACCTTGGTCCTAACCCCAATACTCTAGCTTCCAAACATAGTACCTGCAGCACAGTGAAAAGTTAAAGATAACAGAAGGTGTCACATCAGAGAAATTTACCAGTTTCTCAGTATCAATAAAGTTACAATCTCAAAATATTACACCACAATATGTAGACTTCATGCAGCATTGTTACATCAAAGATCAAGAGAGGGAGGGGGCGGAAAAAGAAAACAGGATAGAATGGGGCGCTTAATCTTGGTACAAAGAGAATAATTATCTCAGCTTACAACTATGCATATAAATGAACCTAACCAAAATCATGCCCCCTTAACATATTGTGACAGCATAACAGGCACAGGAAATTTTAAAACAGGAATCATCGTCAGTGCTGATGAAGTTTAATCTCAAAGTATTCACCCACTCGTTCTTAACTACCAAAAATAATTATCTTAAGAAAAAAAAAAAAAAGAGGACAAGGAGGCAGGAGTGTTGGTTATGGAAGGGGCAAGCACAACACCAATACATAATACATGTCCCACTATTTCCAAATGGACAATGAGCCCAATTCGAGTCTCAATAGCAGGACAAGAGGAACAAAAAGAGAAGACAGAATGTTTTATGTCGTGGACAATGGTGACATGGCACCAAAGAATGAGATTGTGATAAGATGGAAATGATAATTCTATGCTCCACAAAAATGTAGGAACATGATAACAGAAAGGCCCCATTGGCCAGTAGGAATAATACTAGGAGAGAAAAAAATGAGCAGACAAAGGCATTGAACAGTGCGAAAGGCAGTATCACATCACCAATGATATTTGTCTTTGAACCAAAATGTTCTCTTAACTAAAGTTAATAATTGTCTTAGTCATGCAAGTTTCTGCCTTTCCTAAGAACCATAATACTTCATCAAATTGATCTCATCATGGAGAAATTAAAGAATACTACAAACACCACCTAAAAAGGGGACCAACAAAGATAATTTTTTTCGCTTTTTTTTTTGGGTTTTTTTTTTGGGGGGGGGGAGGGTTTGGGGAAGACAGGACATAAGATCGCTAGAAATGAGATCCCCCATTATCCTCCAATTCTATTGGAAGGACGCCTTGCCCGACATTAACTTCAACTGATAGGCAATCATGCAGTAGTTAAAAGGACCATACAAAATGCAATATCGCCTAGTTATGCATTAAGTACTTGGAATTGCATAGGGAAACGACAGCTAGGAAAAAGTAAGCGATTCAGCCCACAATCAGCTAGATACTCTGTGAATTCCAATTGCATCAGAAAATCAAGAAAATATCAGAGGGGAAAAGTAGAGAATTCTGAAATAAAATTTAGTGAAAAAAATCAAGAGAAAAACCAAATAAATGGTGCTGCCCCACCAACTTATTTCAACTCTGAAAATGAACATTTTAGGGCAATACATTGTGCCAAGTAACTTCTACTGATAATCTTAGGCTTCAAAAGAAAGGGCTTCAAATTTTCAGCAACATACACTAGACTGAAGGCTTGCACATCAAGCATGAGTACATTAAAACTAAAAGTAACACTCTTTTGTAAAGACTTTCTACCATACAGAGATTACCATTTCCTCTTACTTAACCACACATTTATTCTATCATTCCCCTCTAAAAATACACGACCCTTGGCGAGCTCTTTCATTATCCACTCCAGAGAATGTCAAGGAAAATGATTGTGTATTGCAATCTCCACACCTCCATGCAGAAACAAATAGGAGATTTGAAAACGAGGAACAATAAAAATCAGAAATTTTGACTATTCAAACAAAAAAAAATCCATTCCCCATGTGTAAAAAAATAAAGAACATGCACAACTATTTTGTCCCCTTCACTAATAGATTATTAGTTCCTCTTTTATGTATATCACCATTCTTCCTAAAACCTTCATACTTTTCCATGCCTAATTGTAGTGTTGATGCATTCCACCGCTACCCCCGGAAAGAGGAAAAAAAGGGACAAAAAGAGAGAGAGAGAGAGAGAGGAGGAGGAGGAGAAGAAGAATAAGGAGGAGGAGGAAAAGATAAGAAACTTAAAGGCTGATGTTCTGGAATAGTATTTATTCATACAAAGTATCAATAACAAAGACAGAGCAATATCATGGACATAATGGTTTTTAAGCTGCATTCATCAAATAGGTCAACCAAAATCATCACGTAAATCTAGAAAACCACACTTCTGGTTCACTGGATACGCATCAGTCTTCAATAAAATGATATTCAGTTATCGCATATCGGATTTCAGTTATTTGTTTCATTTCAAGGTTGTCAAGCACCACCTAAGTCATTGATATGGAATGCCTACAACACAACTAAATGCTTATCAAGATACAAAGTTCAAAAATTGGAATTACGTCACAGGACTAACTTTGGAAAGCAATTAGAGCAGATAATTGTAGATACCTCTTTCTTTCTGAGCAGTGCCCATGTGTAGAGCTTATTAGTAGCATCACTCACGTGTCGCGTAGCTAATTTTCTATCATTGCAATGAGCAGCGACATCAGCAATTATATCTGCAGATGGAATGCCATGCTTAGATGCGGCAGCAGACAATGATTCCTGAGCTTCAACCGATTCTACAATATCTTTAAGATACTGCACACCAGTAAAGCATTTAAGACCCATTAATTCATTCGCATCCAGTTTTTGCAATGACTCCCTATGCTTCATACATGTTTCCTCAGCTTCCAAAGTTGCAGCTAATGTCCGGTGTACAACAATATCAGGATACCTACGAAGTGGGGAAGTGAAGTGGGTGTAAAGGGGAACAGCGAGGGCATAATGACTCTTATCACTCTCACCATCCTTTGTATCTCCACTACAGAAGTATGCAGCCAATTGCATTGGTCTTGAAGCATAGGACATGAGAATATCAAACATCACTGAATCGTTCTTTAGTTCGCCCCTAATGCGCTCAAATGAACGATGAAGCTGGGCAGAAGAAGAGGAATCTAACATCAAACCATTTCTGTTACAGAAGGCTTCAAACTCTCTTAGCTTCCTCAAATTTGGTCCAGGGTGCCTACGCAATAAAGCACTAGAAGGATAGGCTCTAGTAATTACTTCTGCAGCTGTCTTATTAGCCAAAAGCATAAACTCCTCGACGAGAAACTCTGATCCCTTCCTCCGACGAATTACGCTGTCATAAGGAATCCCATCTTCATCAAATAAGAAAACTATTTTAGGGCTTTCTAATGATAGAGCCCCATCATTTAACCTCCTCTTTTTCAAAATCCTAGAGATTTCATTAAGATTTTTAACAGATGTAATTACATCTGACCACTCAAAGCAGCCATGTAAATCTGGCCAATTATTTAGTAGAAAATTAGAACTCCGAACATCAAATCGATCATCAATTATGTCCTCAGTTTGCTCATATGAAAGCTTGCAGCAAGAGCATATTATAGTACGACCAATCCACCGATCTAAAACCTCCCCAGTAGGATTTATGTCCCAAAACATTGAAAAAGCAAGTCTGTCCACTCCAGGATTTAGTGAACCGAAATTATCTGAAAGTAGTGGAGGCAACATTGGCAATTTTTGCTGCAACATATACACACTTGTAGATCGAATTTGGGCATCAATGTCTAAAGCAGTGTCTGGTAGAACAAAGTAAGATACATCAGCTATGTGAACCCCCACTCGGGAAATGCCATTTGCTAAGGTTTCAACTGACAATGCATCATCAAGATCAGTAGCAGTAGAAGGATCAATTGTAAAAATGCACAACTTTCTTAAATCCCTTCTACTCTCAAATTCCTTTTGTGGTACCTCCCAAGGACCATGTGGAAGACAGGAAAGTGTTTCTGGAGCAAATTCAGAAGCATCAATTAGATTTTCATACAAAATAGCAGCAATATGTGCTTCTATTTCTCCACCTCTTCCAAAACTGTGAGTCACTCGTGCTTCTGGAACATTACTTTCTTCTACCCAGTCAACAATGCTTGCAGCTACAAGGTCCATCTCAACTGTTGCATCACCGACCATCAACCTGTTCTCGATGTGTGGCGGTAGACTTTTCAAAGATAACATCATTTTTGGAAATTTTGGATCCGTCGGTGTTAACATGATAAATTCATGATTCACAGAAAATGACGAGAATTTGTTCTTTTTGGAGTCTTTGCTGCTAACCTCTCTACTGCGAATCAACTGCTTAACACCAAGAAATCCAAGAATAGTGTACCGCCGAGGGGACCGCTCAATTATGCTGACAACTCTACCAGTTGGGCGTTTTGACGGAAATGAATTCACAATGCCACATAGTTTTGCCACTGAATATACAGCTTCATCACTCCTGATAAAACAGCCAGCTCCCAAATCATCTGACATAAGAGAACATGGTCCATTCAAATAACCTTTATCTGATGCTCCTACAAATTCCGGACAAACAATTTCTTCAGAGCAATAGCCATTTTTGTAGCACAACCTATTTTTAGGAGTCGAAAAATGCCCACAATCAGAACAATCGCTATCCATATCTACCTTGTTTTTCCCTTTAAGGCAATCTTGCATGACAGTGGCAGCTTCTGCATGCAAATTACAACCATTAACAGCAGCAGGATTCTCCACTGTGGCAGTGAATCCTTTCATTTTAGTCCATAAAGATGGAGGATCAACTCTGATAGCAACAATGTCCCCCTCAACCTATATAAGCACACTTTACTATCAACCAGCATCTAAATTAAAAGAAACGAGCAATATGAACTAATACCAAAAAGGCTCCAGATCAATTTTGTTTAGGGAGACAACAAAACATATATTGCCATGAACATAAACCAACACATGCTGAGAACTGAAACTAACTTTTTTTATCTGGTTCAGTTGTAAGTCAAACAGTCATTTGTGACCAAGGAAAATGAGCAAACCTTCATGTTTTGCTGTATGGGAAAAGATTTTTAACAAAAAAAACTGCAAATGAAAACCTGAATTTATAACTGGTCTTACATTGCAACTGGTTCCAGGGCTTTTTGGAAAAGTCTTTCTGGAAAAATCTTGTAAATTCAATTTTTTTTCTAGTTAGAAAGATCCACAAGAACTCCACCCCATGAACCTAAAACCAATAATTTAGCATCCAAGAAACATATAAAGCCCTGACGAGACGATCATTTTTAGATTTAAAGTCCTCAACTACTGCAAAGATTTGACATAGATTCAAAGGCTTGTATTAGGGCATCTGTAGACATACTCAACTAGAGTGTCTTTAGAACTACTTATTTCTGACCAAATCTAACTTGATATACAGGACGACATTTTGCAAAAAAAATACTAAAAGTAATGTAATATCTGAAAGACATGGGGCACTTACAGCTCTATTTTGAGCCAAAAACCCATTAATAAGGACATCTGTTGGCAGTCCATCGATTTTGCAGTAGGCCTGCAAGGGAATAGGTAAAAGACCATCATTCATTCCGTATATGGCATACAAGACATCATGATGGCGGAATCCAAATTGGCTTAAAAGGATAATAGTTTGAACAAACCTCAAGTCTATTGTGAGCATTGACACGAAATAGTGCCTTGAAAACTTCTCCATTCTGCAAAATGTAAAGAGAAAAGAGTCACCTTCATATCTAAAACTCACATTAAACATCCACAGTGATCAAATATCATTGCTAAACACACCTCTAGTGCCTTTGTAACAGCTTCTTCAGGCCAGTGCGAGGCAAAATACTTTCTCTGTGCTCTACCATTGCCCCTGTGGGATGGCATCGGGTCCACATCCACATCCACATCTGAGTCTTTTAACACTTGGCAACCAAAAATTGCCTCAGGACAGCAGTTGGAAATTACGCTTCCATTTTCATCATCAGCTTCCAAACTATGCTGATTTTGAAGGCTTCCTTTTTCACATTCTGACTTCTGATCAGTTACATGCATAACCGGCAATGAACTGAAAGCCACATCAGATGCTCGCGGCACTTGATTCTCATTAGATCCCACATTATCCAAAAGTTCCGTTTCCCCAACATGTATCTCATTGTTCACTGAACCACTACTGGCTGCTTAAAGATAAGAAATTTTGCAAAAAGTCACTTTTCTGAACAAAACATTCCTAATATATAATACAAAAAGAGAAACCACAAATTTGTGAAAAAGCGTGCCAGGAGTGTCAATTGTCACTGAACTATGTACAATAAAAACACTATTCTCTGTACATTGAGTAATAGAATTTGTACAAAACTGAGCATGAATACCTTTAATTATTCCCTACACAACAAATAACTAACAATTGCACACTCTTCATCAATTAACCATTTTAGCATGCCCTTTCCACCCTTCACCGACTTTCCCAAAGAAGGAAAAAACAGAAGCAGCATTACTTCACTAAACAGAACAACATTTACTAACAAAAAGAGCCAATATAAAAAGGGAAAAAAAAAACTGATTTGAAGACATTAACCAAAATTCAAAACTTGGCAGTTTTGCAAATAATTTTTTACCAAGACTATCGATTTCCTATGTTTAATACAGCAGAGCATAAAATTTTTCAGAAAGATTCAAACTTTAAGAATCTACGAGTACTCAAAGAACAACTTTTCTAATACTCATAGCCCTATCGAAAAAGGAAAAATTAAAGCCCTTAAAAGAAAAGAACAGTAAAGCAACCACTTAAAAAAAACCCATAATAGAATTATCTAAAGCATTCAAAATTCCCAAGAACAGCAAAGTAAAAATTATGCATAATTACAACAAAACCATAAACAAAAATTATAAAAAGAAAAAAAAAAGAAAATAACCTGGAATCGAAGAATTCTGCTTGGTTCTTCTGGATCGACGCTTTTTCTTTTTACCATCTTTGACATCCACAGCATTACTACTATTATAATTCGCAGCAGTTCTGTCACTTTGAGACTGACTCGACTCAGCAATTGCCCCTCCTCCCATTTCTTTTCCCCAACTCGAAAAAACCAGTTAAAAAAAAAAGAAATTTTCTGGGTTGAAAGAAAAACCCTAGAACTAAAAACAAGCAAAATCGGGTATCTTCTTCCGATTAGTGGAAAAAATATATTAAAACGGAAGAAAATTAGACCGATTAGGCAAAAACCAAAGAATCAAAGAGGTTAACCATCAAACTAAAGGGCTAACTATAAATAAATAAAAAGCTTAATAAGTAAGGAAAAGAAAAGAAATTGAAAAGAGAAAGTAGTATAGATGGAAAGAAAAGGGTTGAAAAAGGAGGAGATTTGAGAGGTAGGGGAAACGATGTGATAATTGGTCGGCGTAGACAAAGGGCGCCGACTCTTTGATTCTTTTGTCCTCTCGGACCTTTCCTCAGCCTTTTTTTCTCTCTTTCTCTCTTCTTTTGAATTCTTTTCTTTTTCTTTTTTATTTTCCTTCACTTTTGTTGTTGTACTTTTTTTGGAAAGGAGTATCTTATTACCCTAAAAGTCTCTTACCAACAAACAAATTAAAAAATGGCTCAACTCCCGAATTTTAACCTCTCTCAATTTTGCTTTAGATTATATATAATCGAAAGTTATAATCAGCAAAACTTATTTTTTGATTGATTATAAATTTTAGTTTTTTTACGATTGGCAAAAAAAATCTATAATCTAAATATAAAAGCAAATCAAAAAATTGATTATTCAAAATTAAAATTTTAGATTTTATATAATCTAATTATGGTAAATGATTATAATCAGCAAAAACTAATTTTTGGTTGATTATAAATTTTAACTTTATTGATGATTGATAAAAAATCTATAATCTAAATATAAGTAAACGAGAATGTCACAAAAAATAAATAATCAGAATCAGAATCTTTTATCGATTAAAATAATCAATAGAGAACTAGTTTATTGTAGTTGAATTCTTTCGAAAATTTGCTACTAAAATTTTAATGCCGCATCAAACGTGATTACTCCTCTCAAGTCATTGTGATGATAATTGACGTGACTTGAGAAAAGTAAGACCCATTTGGATTAGGGTTTTTGGGATTTTTTTGGTAGAAAAATATAAGATAGTAATGTAATTTTTGTGAGGTGTAAAAATAATTAAAAATATGTGAATATCTCAAAAAATTTTGTGAAAAACTCAAATTCAAACAGCAATTTTAACAAAAAAAAATTACTATGGCATTATAAATTGAGTTCTGAAATAAACATCATAGATCAGTTAACAACATGCTCGATGAAATATTTTTATGAAATTTTCATATGTGTTGAATAACAATTTTATTAAGTTTTAACAATTATATATTGATCTTTTAACAATTCTAACAATTTTAGAAGATGTATATATTGTTTTTATCACAATTAAAACTATTTATTTCTTTATATTGTAAGTTAAATGGAACTAGAGATACATTTCGCGTTTTAAATGATTAAAAATGTAAATGAAAGTATTACTAACAAATGTGAAAATGATAGCATGGACTCTTTTCCTGCTTTTATGCTCTAATCTTTATGGAGATTTCATGTTTCTTTATTTGTACATGATGTCATTGTATATTGGAGGGGTACGAGTTTGGTTTGCTTAGGGATTAAGTGAGAGAGGAACATATATAGAGAATGGAGGAACATAATTAGCCTAATCTAGAGGGGAACGGGAGCGGGATTCGATGTGAATAGAGATTCCATCGAAGAAAACCAATTAAAACCATCACAAATTATGACAATTTTTTGGTAGGAGGCAAGGGTTGAACCCCTAACCTCCCGTTTTGGTGGTGACCGCAAGGCCAAAGGTCCAGTGGCTAAGCGGCTACTTGATACGCATGTGAAATTAGGGAGAATCATGTCAAACGTGCCTTTTCATGTCTTGGAATCTTGGGCTTATCACTGTGGAATTTAAGTGATCTATCTAGGCTCAAAATGTTAACATGTCAGTTTAGCACTCCCAAAGTTACAAATTTGCACCAATATGAAATTCAAACACACACACACATATATATATATGCGTATGCATGTGTGTATGTATATGTATGTGTGTGTTTTGAATTAATCCTTTTTGGATAAAATACATGAAACCTATGATATACACAAAACTCGTTTTGAAAACTGCTACATAACCAACTCATAGTTCAAATTAACACGAAAAGATCATATCCACCATTATCAACAAGATTATATTTTATTTTATGCATTATATTTTTTTTCTTTTTTCTCTTTTTATTAAAAAAAGGGTAAAAAACAAAAAAAGCCCCCTGTGGTAAGCCTAATACACAGAAAAGCCCCCTATGGTTTCAAAATATACAACACGACACCTCATGCTTTGAATTAAATTATGAAGGTGACAGAATCCATTAAACTTAACGGAAATGACTTATTGGAACCTAAAAAAATTTTTTATACCTAATTTTTATCAAATATACCTATTTTACCCCTTAACTCTTAATTCTCTCTATTTAGAGAATAAAACAAATGATTTTTTTGAGTTATCTTTTATTTAATTTTATTAGGGCATTTTGGTCATTTCGTCCATTCCGTTAAGTTTAACAGATTCCGTCATCTTTACAATTTAGTTCAAAGCATGAGGTGTCGTGTTGTATATTTTGAAACAATGGGGAGCTTTTATGTGTATTAAGTTTATCACAGGGGGCTTTTCTGTTTTTTACCCTTAAAAAATCATTTCTTCATTTTGTTTATTCAAAAAACCATTTTATTTCCTTTTTATTCCTTTTTTATTTTTTCAATTTTATTTCTTCCACTAATGCCTTTCTTTCTTCACCAATGCCAATCACCACTCCCTTCCATCTCCAACAATTCTACTACTCCATTGCTACTCCTGCCACCCTTTTTCCCCCCTTTTTTGCCTTCTCATTCTTTCTCTCCAATACCACCTGTTAGGTCCAAAAACAACCTCATTTGCGGCGCGAGGGGGGGCATGAATTAGGTTGTTCACAATTTTTTCAAATTCAAAACTAATATCAGCCAAATCAAAAGTTCTTTCAAACATGTATCAAACAAATTATAGTATAAGCATATGACAATCAAACTCAATTAACCAATTATACAAAAACAATAAACAGCATAATAAAAGGTAAAGGAGTAAGATATTCAACCCAATTTTATAGTGGTTTGCCTACCCTCGGTGCCTACATTTAGATCCAAGTTTCTTCAAGTCTTGGTGTTCCTCCACCAAGTGTCTCTTCAATGTCGGTGAGACAATAACTTTTCTTGTACATAAATGAGTCATATCCCTGCTCACACTAAACCTTTCTACTCTAGTTAAGCCAAGGGTTTTAAACTCCATAACCTCCCTTTATTATAATGGTGATCTCTTCACTCTCACACTTAGTTCATAATCTTAAGATTACAAAGAGTTCTTAGTCAAACTAGTTTCTAGGACAACCATAAGCCAAAAAAATTATTTCATATGGATATCCCTAGGCCATTTATAGGTGAAAAAGTGCTGGAAATGGAGCTCCAATGGTAAAAAAAAAAAAAATAGTTGTTACAAACTAGCCGTTAGGCAGTTTGTACAGTGACTCGGATGTAGCTTCCTTTGGTTTGGACATCCTAACGCTAATAGAAGTCTACTGCTATTGTACTTACTACAATCAGGTTAGCCAAGTTGCAACTCGAATATCCCAATTGAGAACATTGAATCAACTTTTATGCAAAACACAAAAGTTATAGTCAAATATGTTAATTTTCAAATGAATCAAGAATCAAGTTGTTTGGTAATCTGGAGAATGAGTTATGACCAAATTACCCATGACAGGTCACAAGACTTGTTCAAATTGTAGCCACAAAAAGTACTTATGTAATTGAGATTTTTAGGTAGGCAAAGATGAGAACTAAACTTTGATATATGTATAATAATTGTAGCCCTTCCTCTTAACTTTATAACGTTTCAAGAATCATCTCAATTGACCATCTGTAGCTCATATTATAGGTAAAATACTAAAATGTAGGGGTGGCAATCAAGTCGGGTCACGGGTTGGCGGGTTGGGTTGAGACACGAGTATTCCAGACAACTCGCTAACCCGAACATGACCGTAAACTTTTCTTTTGCAAAGTTAAGTGATTGTTCATAATGTATTCGTTTTTGTTTCTATTCATTTACTTGCATGCTTTCTTCCTCTATTTAGTAGGTGTAAATGACCAAAGAAAATTTTACAATATAAGTGTTCGAAGTGGCACTTTAAAATGGATCAGATTTAGTATGATATCTTTTACAGTCTGATATGTTACTTTCTTGTTCTTATGTTCTTATGCCTCTGTACTTTGTGATAAAATGTACCTCAAATGTCCTATAGGCTTTGTTTGGATAAAAAATATTATGGATCAAGACTTGAAACTGAGGCTCCATCCCAATGTAATACCTATACCCATAAATAGTTATTTATTGGGCTCCAATTAAGATTAACAAGGTGCTGGCCTAGAACAAATACAATTTATATCCAAAACATATCTAAGGCCTATTAAGTCCTATAAAAAATCTCCTTACAAAGCATAGTTATTAAATCCAACTCGATAAGGGGGCTGACTGGCTAAGTTACTAGTTCAACCAGTGAATAGGTGATTGAACCAATGGATTACTAAAATAATGTTTATAAATATGAAAAATATGTTATTTATCTTAGTATATGTAAAATTTATCGATAAAGTACTTCTACACATTAATTATTGTATTTAAAAAGATTTATTTAGAATATATAAACATTAATAGAGGACTCAATTTAATTTTACAATATATATATATCATGTAGTAAAAAATAAAAAAGAAAAAGAAAATTAGTTTATTAGCAATAAAATAAGTAATAGTATTAATTTTTTATTCATATCTTTTTGCCTAATTGTGATGTACTTCTTTTGAATATACAACTATTATTATAAAGTGATAATGTCTTAGTTTGAAAGCCGAAGTGATTAATTGTATAATAAGAAATTAAACAAAATATAGTAAAAAATGCATTTCATCAACAAGTAAAGGTTAGTGGTAAAGTTATATTTACATTTACAAGGAGGTCCAAGGCTCAAATCTTAATAGATCCATTAATTTTGGCCTTTAAAATAAGGGTAAACAACAAAAAAGCCCCCTGTGGTTAAGCAATCATACATAAAAGCCCCCTGTGGTTTCATATCATACCAGTCGATACCCCGTGGTTTGAATTAATCTGAAAAGTGGACGGAAATCGGCAAAACAGACGGAGTTGAGTGAATAGACGAAAATACCCTTTTGATATAAGTGAAAATTTTTTTTTTTTTAAGTAATTTGTTAAATAGCCTGAAACCCGCTTGCGGGTTTCCCCCTTATGTAAAATGACTAAAAGCTGCGTTTCTGTTCTATTTATATCAAACACATACTCTCAAACCCTCACCTGCAGGGTGAGGATGAGAGGGGAGGTTTGTTGGGCATCCTAGGGCCCTCCGATGGGCATGTGCAACTCAACGCAGCTTGCATGTAAAATTTTTTTTTTTTAAAATTTTTTAAGTAATTTGTTAAATAGCCTGCCTGAAACCCGCTTGCGGGTTCCCCCCTTATGTAAAATGACTAAAAGCTGTGTTTCTGTTCTATTTATATCAAACACATACTCTCAAACCCTTACCTGAAGGGTGAGGATGAGAGGGGAGGTTTGCTGGGCATCCTAGGGCCCTCCGATGGGCATGTGCAACTCAACGCAGCTTGCATGTAAATATTTTTTTTTTTTTAAGTAATTTGTTAAATAGCCTGAAACCCGCAAGCGGGTTTCAAAGCTTGCATGTAAATTTGTTAAATTGCCGAATATTTGACGATTTCCGTCCACTTTTCAGGTTAATTCAAACCACGGGGTATCGACTGGTATGATATGAAACCACAGGGGGTTTTTATGTATGATTGCTTAACCACAGGGGACTTTTTTGTTGTTTACCCTTAAAATAATGGTCCATGCGTCTCTAAAAAACCATCGGCGTTTTTGGTTGAATCGATGGGTCAAACAAATTTGACCAGGTCACTCTTTAACTGGTCCAATTATGAATCCAGTTGGGCAACCGGGCCGAGCAGTTCCTCAACGGATCAAATGAGTTTGACCAGATTTTGACTGGGTAACTACTTAATTGGTCCAATTAAGAATCCAGCCAGGCCAAGTAGCCAGTTCATCAATCCATTATCGTTTTTGGTTGAACCGATGGGTCAAACAAATTTGACCAAATTTTGACTAGGTCACTCTTTAATTGGTCCAATTATGAATCCAGTCGGGCCTAGTATCTTGTTCCTCAAATGAGTTTGACCTAGTATCTTGGGCCGAGCAGTTCCTCAATGAATCAAATGAGTTTGACCATATTTTGACTGGGTAACTACTTAATTGGTCCAATTAGGAATCCAGTCAGGCCAAAGTAGCCAGTTCATCAATCCGAGCGATATATAGGCTAGATTTTATAACTATGATAAAAAAGAGGTATGTTCTTGATTTTAATAAGTTAGATTCTTTCTCTAGAATTATATATTTGGAGAGCGTCTTTCTATAGTTTTCTTGCATTATACAAAAAGATTAACTTAAAAATCACAACTTCCCTAGGGATTAAACTTCGTCTCTTTGCTCTTTCTATCTTCTTTAGACCGTTTAGCCATTTTTTAGCATCAACAGGCTTAAATTTGTCTCAACTGTAATTTGTACAATGCAATTCTACAAGGCTTCCCTTTGGTTCCTTATCTATGTTCCAACTTAAAATTGGTATGCTTGATTATGTGATGAACCATTAGGTTTTGATCCAATGGTTAGGGAGAGCCCCTTAAACTCTTTCGTGTATTAGATTGGAGGTTCAAACCCCTCCTAGTGCATCTCAAAAGAAGGATAATGCTTCTTGTTTTTAAAAAATCCAAAGAGGACAATAGTGTATTTGTCTAGTCTGGTGATTCACCTCCCAACCCTTATACAACCTCCTTAAACTTCCCCATCCCCCATAAAGTAGGAGTAGGTTAGGTATTTGGTACTGCATTGATATTTGCATTTGTTTTCCTCTTGGAAGATATATGCAGCATTGTGCCTAAAAATTAGTCTGGTCATGTTAGTACTGTATTTGGCATTTGTTCATTCTACAGAAGTGAATTACAAGGCTCTATATTTTTCTTTTATGGTCCCATTTTGCTGTGATTTTGTTCATAGTAATTTGTTGTTCCTTTAGATGGTGAATTACCATGTGAATGATTTCCACTTATTGTTTGAAATATTAGAAATGCTTGGTTTTTAATGATTCTTTGAGCTTCAAAGCTGGCTAGAATTAACTGCCTTATTTAACCATAGAAATAATTGGATTGTCTAGACTCATTAGTTTAGAGATTCCAAGAATACAAAAAATGAACTTTAAACTGCTAGAGATAGATAGGAAAATGGTTTTTCAACCTTGAGTTCAAGCTTGATTAGCCTAAGCTATAGACGAGTTCAAATTGAAACTCAAACTCTTACAATTCACTGCATGCCAAGATTGAGTTTTGACAATTATAATCACTCAAGTTTGGGAAGCAGTTACTTATGAATTTGAGCTTTACACTCGAGGGGTGGCCCTCTCCTTGCCTAGCTCAACTCAATAACTTCTCTGGTAAAAATGACAATTTATAGATCTTGTAGCACACCTGTCATAACAGAGGGCAATATGTTAAGGCAAAATTTGTTATTAATTTAGTTTTTTTTTTGTGATCAAGCCAAAGGCAAAATTTGTGTAAATTTTCTTCATAGAACATTCATTGTTCATTCGTAGTTCAAAGGCAATCCCATGGTTATCTACAAAAATTAGTAACCATTTTAGGAAGAAAATGTCCACTCTGACCAATCCAAAAGCCATCTCATCAGCCATCCCATGCAAAACCAAAATTTCCCCCATTCCACACTTTCCCTGTGTCCTCTCATTTCAGACCCAAAAACCAACCTTTCAAAATTAGCACCACATGAGCATTTCCACAAACACCACCGCCAACTCCACTATTCTCCAACAGACTCACCATCTCAATCCTATCATCCATTGAATCCCACAGTCGTCAAAGCTCTGATTCTTTGCATTTTCTCTCTAACTCTCCTATTTCTCCGCCTCATCTCCAACCTTCTCCTCCCTGACTTCCCACAAAGATGGCACGAACTCATTGCATTGTCTGCCAAAGTAGAAACCAAGCTCATAACGGAATAATAGCCTCAGCATTTTCTCTAAGCCGTGGTAACATATGAGGATCGACGATTCTTTAGCCATTTTGGGGAGGACTCAGTTGGCATTCTTCAAGCAATAGTTTCATTGTCTGCTCGTGGCGGTGGTAGCACCATTACACAACGGGTACTTTTCTGTAGCCTTTCAAGTGCTAGATGTTTTGTCCGAAAGAAAGTGCGTTATTTAATTTTCATTGTTTGTTTGTGGGTTTTTGTTTTTTCGTCTATTTTATGTTTTTAGGCCAAAAAAGTCATAGAAAAATTTGACAAATTCGAGTGCAAAGTGGAAAATATGCAATTAATGTTGTTGTCGGTGTTATGGTGTATGAAATTCAAACTAAACATGACATTCAATGAGAATGATTAGGACTGAAAATATAGTTAATGAATTACGACAACTCAAATCTTTTTTGGTTTTATCAATGCATACAAAAGCCAGATCTGCACAGCATTTTATTTATTAAAATCTCAGTTGATCATAGCATTAAACAAAACTCATTGTCTCTTGAGTTCATCAATCATTATCAAGTTCAAGTTGTTCAACGCGGGATCAAAAGGCTGAGCATACCAATAACGTGAGAGTTAACGTGTGACCAAAAAATGGATGAGATTGAAAAAAGAAGAAATGGAGACGAACAGAGCAGACCTAATACAATCACACCAATACGAATTCCAGTACGGCTTACTGATATTTGTCTTTCGTTCATTCCCAGTCTTTATGCGGTTTTTCTTATTTCTCTTTGCCTTTGTCTCTTTGCCTTTGCCTCTTGTAATTAGTGTGCCTTTCATGGAATTGGTGTACCCAAACTTCACTACTGCGTTTATGCAATTCATTGACCCTGACGAACTTTCTTGTTCTCCAAAAATGGAACATTTAACTCTACCATGTTCAATGCTGGAGCTCAACAAACCAGAATCTACTTGTACGTTATTCATTCCGAATCCAATACTATCATTTGGTCTGCTAATCAAGATGCACCTGTTTTGACTTTGGGAAAGATGCATATGACCTCCCGGGGTATTGGGATAACTGAACAGGATAGTAGTTTTAAAATGATCAACTCCATCTATGCAGTCATCAGATTCCGTCTTAC
This sequence comes from Coffea eugenioides, assembly GCF_003713205.1. Classification (NCBI taxonomy): domain Eukaryota; kingdom Viridiplantae; phylum Streptophyta; class Magnoliopsida; order Gentianales; family Rubiaceae; genus Coffea; species Coffea eugenioides. The sequence continues at coordinate 30,445,036 of NC_040044.1, read as the reverse complement.
AATTAAATGAGCCTGGGAATCTTCTTTTGCTTGATCAATCTAATGTGACTGTTTAGGAGAGCTTTAGATATCCAACGAAAACTATTGTGATTGGGCAAGCCTTGCTTGCCGGGTTATCATTGTACAGTGCCCTATCAAGTGATGACTTGTCAACATGGGATTATAGCCTTGCTTTGACAGCTTCTGATGCCATGTTACAGTGGCAGAATTAGACTTATTGGAAATTATCCATGGATACCCAGGCATTTACAAACTCAAACTGTGCTGTGGACCATATAGCAGTTAATGAAACAGGTCTCTATCTGTTTAGTCACAAAGGATCTGCAGTAGTGGTTCAGGTGAAGTTGCCACCATTTGGCTTTCGAACTGCCAAGTTAGACTACACTGGTCAGTTCATCATCAAAAGTTTCTTAGGGGCTGTCCAAAAGTAGAATTTTGTGGTCCCAATTGATTATTGTTGGATTCCATACGTCTGCAGAAGGCTAGGGTTGTGTAGTAATGGTGCTAATTCATATCATCCTCAATGTTCTTGTCCTTGTAACTTTCACTCTAGTTCACAAAGTACCTCAAATTGTTCACTGACTGATGGCTCTTGTTCTCTACCACTCTCTTGTAATTCAACCAAAAACAACAGTAGTTATAATTATTTGACAGTCTCATATTTAAGCCTAGGGCATGGTGTGGACTACTTTGCTAATGATTTTACCATGCATTCCAAGGATGGAGTAAATTTATCAGTTTGTCAGTATCTCTACTCAGGAGATTGTGCTTGCTTTGAGGTTTTCTATGAGAACTCATCTGGCTCCTGTTATGTGCTTAAGAATGAAGTAGGATCGATTATGTTGAGAGCTGTACCCAAGGTATGAATATGAAGAGCTTGAGGCAGCAACTAAGAATTTTTAAGACTCGGATTGGATCAGGTGGTCTTGGTGCTATATATAAAGGCATTCTTTGTGATAAAATTCTGGTTGCAGTATAAAGGATTAACAACCTAGGTATTCAAGGGAAGAGGAATTTTTGCACCGAAATAGCTGTTATTGGTAATATTCATCCCATCAACTTGGTCAGGTTGAAAGAATACTGTGTTCAAGGTAGGCATCGTATATGAATTGTGGCTCACTTGATCGTTCCTTTTTTGATGGTGGACCAATCCTAAAATGGCAAAAAAGGGTTGAAATTGCACTTGGAGCTGCAAGAGGGAGGGTTAGCATACTTGCATGGTGGTTGTGAGCATAAGATTATTCATTGTGATGTGAAGCCAGTGAATATCTTTCTTCACAATCACTTCCAAGCTCAAATATCTCATTTTGGACTCTCAAAGCTTCTGAGCCCTGAACAGTCCAGTCTTTCACGACTATGAGAGGCATTCATGGCTATCCTGCTCCAAAGCGGCTCACAAATTCTGCAATCTCAGACAAAACTGATGTCTATAGTTTTGGAATGGTGCTACTTGAAATTGTGAGTGGACGGAAAAACTGCCCTTTACATTCACGAAGCTATAGCCTTGATGACTGTAGCAGTGCAGGTTTTAGCTCATCATCTTCATCAAGACTAGGCCTTGTTTACTTCCCACTTTTTGCACTAGAGATGCATGAGCAAAGGAGGTACTTGGAACTTGCTGATCCAGGGTTTGAGGGGAGGGTGATAAGTAAAGAGGTGGAGAAGTTGGTCCATGTGGCATTGTGCTGTGTTCACGAGGAGCCACAATTGAGACCAAACATGGCTAGTGTTGTTGGCATGTTGGAGGGTGAGATACCTTTGTGTGAGCCTAAAATAGAATCTCTAAACTTCTTAAGGTTCTATGGACTTCGTTTTACCAAGGCTTCCACACAGGAAGAAATCGGAGGGCCAAATGAAGTTGTACTATTTCCACAAGAAAATACAGCTCACATAAGTACAAGGACTAGTTCTAATATTTGCATGTCTTATATGTCATCACAGCAAATATCAGGTCCAAGATAGCACCTAATGGCTGATATTTTGGCACAACTAGCCAATACTTGATTTTGTATGATTAGATTAGAGAAAGAAATTATGTGATTTGTAATCTAAATAGCTATCAAATTCTATTGAATATGTGTACGATGTGACTATTTTCTTTATGATATATTTCTAGTTTGCATGACTTGGTTCATCTAGAATCTGGCTATCCTTTGTATTAGAGTTAATCACTTGTTGGAATGCTGTGGTGTCTTGGCAAGAGTGAGCATGATGAATATACAAAATGATGACACTTTTCAAATGGTCTCTCAAAAGGAGGTTTTTTGGCTTGGTTCCCCAAGTGACATTTCTCGAGTGAGTCTTTACAAGAACAATGCAATGGATACATGCACTTTTCCCATGTTCAATACTCATCTACAATAAGAGAAGGGCTAATAAAAGAAAATAAAATTGTTTTCACCAGCTTTGTGTTGTCTGTGGATGGTAGAAAATGCAGGGGATAGCCAATAGGATTTAAAACTAAATCCACTGAGCTAATAAGTTTAGAGTGTCTGACATGGTTGCAAATGTGGTCAAAGAATGCTAACTACTATCTTTATGTGTTGAGATTAAATTTAAAATGTTTTCTGTCAGGGTTTACTATGTCCTTGTTTTCACTTTCTGGGTAATGGCAATATTTTTCTTTGTGAATCGATAACAGAGACTTTTGAGGCTAAGTTATGTGATGCCTCTACTTGTTGTTGGATACTTGGCTCTTTGTGAACAACTTTCTTTTTTTTTTGGTCCCTGTGTATTTCATGAGATATATAGAATTTTCTCTGTACATTAATGTTCCCATTACAAAGTGCAGCCGGTGAAAAACACATTCTTGAAAAACAAATGTACTTTGTTGAGGAAAATTGTCGAGATGGTACTGGCTCTAGCAATGGAGAGGTGAATTTCAAAGTTGAGAATCTTGAGCAGTTACTTGTTTAAGGTCAATAATCTTTAATCTCTCTTAAACTTCGTTCCATATCATACAACTTGAGCTGCATGTTTAGCATGATGTGGATAGGCAGTTAATCTATATTGTTCCCAAAAGCTTTGCATACTTTATATTGGAAAACTTTGGCTAAAATATATGTTCGATGAACCTAGATATCTTACAAATTGGGCATATCTAGTCTAACTTATTAGTTGTGTAACTTTGGGGAGTCTCATTTCTCTAACACATTTTGAACTAGTGCTATATGATTTCTCATTGAGTTGCTGGAGACAGTGATAGACTAGCATGGAATCTTTTCTTCATATAAAGGTGTATTAGGCATATATAGCTCCAGCAATGGCATCTTGTGCAGCTTAATTGTGGGCAAGTGAACAGGAATTGCTGCAGCTTTACCAGACTTAGTAATCTAAACTTGGGTTAGGAATTATATCAGATGATCATTTCTGTTTGCTAATACAGTCACACTTTAGAAAAGTTGGGAATACATTACCCCGTTCAAAATATTATTTAGTGAACAAATTCCAGATGTTGAATATTTTGATGAAGCATCTACTGGAAATTCGTCAAACTGTGTTTCCCCCAAGATAATCTAACTCATAAACTGAGTTGAAGGAATTGTCTTTTTTTTCTTTTTCCAAATATGGGATAGTTTAATGACTTACCATGTTCAAGGACATTGTATGCTACTTAACCCAGTTTAATGTGATTGTAGGATTCTAGTGGTAATAAAAGAAAAGGAAATATCCAAATGAACAATTTCAACAAAAATTTTCAATTTCTTATGTTCTTATGTTCAACTCTATGTATTCTTCTAGTTTCCCCTTGTGCAATTTGGGTATCAAGATGATGTCGAATTGCTTCTGATTTCTGTACCTGAGGGTGTTTCTGGACATGAAGTTTTATGAGCTTGTAGAGGTCTATCCAGTTGGTTTTCTCATAGTTAGAGGATTTGTTCAAGGAGGTTTAAGGTTCAGCAATTGCTTTCAAAAACAAAATAGTTAAATAACATTGGAATTTCATTTTTTTACTATATGATTTCAGCTCTTTTCAAGCTAAGTTTCAACTTTAGCAGTTCTGAGCTCAATGGTCAACTGCTCTTTCAAGCTAAGTTGCAGCTCTAGTATTGTTAAGTTCAATGGTCAACTTGTCATTAGTTTTTTATGAAGTGCCTACCAACTTTTGAGCTTAATTTGCTGGTGCATGTTTTGTTAAATGGATTGGTATGTCATTGTATGAGGTGCCATATAGATTTCATCCTCTTTAAGTTAAGAGATAACTCTGATAATTGCCAATCAATGATTTCTTGTGCTCCCAGTGATTTATTTTAATAAGATATAACTTTGGGTAATTTTGTGTTACCGATTGTTTATAGATCACATGACTAGGCAATAATCCTTCAGTACTTTGATTTTTGTCTTAGTCTATTATGTCATATTTTCTTCAAACTGTGGTATATTGTAGATATATTGGGGACATGGTGTCAATGGTATTGCGTCAGCACCACGTTTTTATTTTGGAAAGCAACTTTCACTTCTTAGTTTGGGAGAGTGTGCCATGCTAGCAGGAATGATACCATCACTGGAGCTTCAATCTCCTTTCAGGGATGCCAGCAGGTTTCAACTCCTAATGTTCTTATATTTGTTGTCTTGATTTTCTGTTTTAGTATTGTTAACATTTTCTATTATTTTCTACTGAAAATCTTTTGCTTGGTCTTTCATTTGTTGGTTGTCTTTACCTCTATTTAGAGGAAGGACTTTCCAGGCTAGAGTATTGAGAAGGATGGTGGAATTTGGGTTTCTTGATGTTGGGATAGCCCTGATTGTTGTGAAACAGTCACCCGACCTGAATCTCTATGTGCTGGATCATGGAGATGTATGTTCGCTCATTCTGGAGATATCTAGAATTATTTCTTTTGTGGTGTGCATGGATGTATGTTGTGCATAGGACCAATATAGAACTATACAACTAAACAGAGTCAAAGATTTTTCTGAATTAGTTTGTTGAGTTTACACAATCTCTTATAGCACTAACTGGCATCTCTCTCCTGACATACTACTGATGTCATAGCTCTTCTAAAATGACATGCCCTGAAAATAATAATCTGGTACAAAATGATTCAACTACCTATGAAACTTTTGAGCATCTGCCTTAGAAGGCTTGCCCTTTCCAAAACAATCATGCATCCTCAATTGGCAGCACCTTGTGCTATGTCCATATTAGTGTTGCCAATTGTTCTCATTTTACTTGGGCTTTGATGACTAGAATTTTACTAGTCTTGAAGTCATATATACACTAGTAGCAGTAGTAGATTGTCTTTTAAATTCACATTTCCAGTGTGTATTCTATTTAGTGGTTATATATGTTATTCTTTTAGGACTGAGAAAGGTAGGTTATTGGTTAACTTTTTCTTGATTTGACACACCATAAAACAATTGTAGATTAGGTTTCTCAGTTCTTTGTAGTCGAAATGAAGTTACATGTTTTCCCTTTTGCGACTGTCTAATTGTCTCTCTCTCCCTCTCCTTTCCAATACAAATATATGTTGTGAAAGAATCTGCCTTTTTTCGTTTTCTGGATTAAAGCTGTGATTGAGTCTAAATGTCTTAAGTTATTAGGATGACGAAGAATTTAACTTAGAACTCATGATTGGATATAGGAAGAGAAGGTTAAGGAGCAAAAGAAAGGGAGCAATTTTTGTTTGAGCGTGGTTCTAAGGCCTACAAAGAAACATGTAAACATGTGCTGCCTGACACTTACAAAAATAGCATTCAAGGTTTGTTTCTTCGATGGATCACTTGAACCTGATGGATATTTAGTGCTATGGAGTTAGACCAGTGAGCTATTGTACAGCATTAAAGGGCCCAATCTAGGTCCAATTTTCAATAGTCAACAGCCCAAATTTTTTAAAAGGGCTTAAACTCAATTACTGGTAAAACTATTCTTAGTCAATTATAAGACCATAAGCAATCTAATAAATAATCTAAGAGAGGATAAGAAACACATAAGCTGAAAAGACAAACTTACGTGAGAAACAATTCCTGCATGAAGGGTTACATGACTATATGTCTTGCTTTATAATTGGCAATTGCAAACTACTTCATCTTAGGGATCTGGGTGGATAGCATGACACATATTAGAGATAATTATTGTCATTAATCCCATCTTTTATAATCTGATCAACATAAATTCTCGGTTAATGTTGTCATGGATTTAATTTTTTCGTCTAATGTTTCAAGTATGGATGATATTACTTTGAGGATTCAAATTGGTGAATGCATTATTTTTGGCAATGTTCCATGAAAGTGAAGCCAAGTGATGAGAATAGGCTTTGAAAAAGTAATGATAATAGGTCTAATACTGTTGGTTTGAGTCACGATTCTAACATTGCAATAGTGTTTGGTCGTTGTACTTAAAGTCTCAACCACTTCAATTTTTTTTCTTTGCGACATGGTTGATTGATATTATTTTGTTTTGTTTTTGGCTATTTACTCTCTAGGGATTTGGGATACATATAAAAACGAAAGAAGGTGCATACTCTACTGTAAGTGAGATATAGGATTGGGAAAGTGAAGACAAGATTTGGGAAGTAAAAGAAGATATGCAAAGATAGGTTGTCAATTTTCTGGGAAAAGAAGAAGGATTAACAATATATTCTCACTTAAATGATAAAGCTGCACCTTTTGCCAACAACAGATGAATTGCAAATGCATGTCTTTTTTTTTTTATAAAGAATATCTGTTTGTTCACTTCCTCAAACTTCAATAGATTGTGATGATTTTGTTAGTTAGCTCTAAATCTTTTTCCTCATTGTTCGGTGAGTAATAGGACAGAAAATTAGACTTGAAAAGTTTTTTTTTTTGTATGGTTTTGAGCTCTGCTTAGTTTTAGTAGTCCTGTATTAGATGGATATAATGCCATTTGATGGATTTTAATCCTAAACACTTTTAATGAACAAACAGTTTCTAATTAGTTGATAACTAACTGGTCCTTCTGATGTATTTTTTGATAAGTTAATCTTGATATTCTGCTAGCCCTGATAATCCACAACTTGAGTAACTTTTCTACCCAAATCATCTAGAAAGATCCATCATAAAGTAATAACCAGTAAGCAACTATCTGATATCCAATGCACCGTTGGGGTACATCATTGGGTGTCAGAATAGATGAGTCAGAACTTTGTGATCATGCTAGATGTTATTGTATTGTACTGTAGATCACAAGATCAACATGGACAGCAATTAACCTTTGGTATCTCAATCCAAAGAGATCATATTGAATGTCAGCTGTCAAGGCCATTTCTTTGGAAGGTTGAATTTTGATTACTGTCTTATTAAGCAAAAAATCGATCGTTAAGGAGGAGATCAGAGAATGGAGATTTGTCTGAGAACTTGGCAATGCCTTGCAAATATGATAGTGAGATGATAGTTTTTGTGTGCCGTAGTTGATCGTAATGCAAGATGAGATTAGTTGAATTTGGGGATTAATTTTATTGTGGGTGTGAAATTTGATATGCAGTTAATCTCTGCTCAAACAAATCAACAGATATCAATAAGCAGTTTGTTTTAGGAAAATACAGAATAGGATGTTAAACATATAAGCAATGCATGCTAATTTGCAAAAACGAAAATTGGTGAGATAAAAAGATTAGGTTATCCATTTATTTCATTTTTTTTATTGTACACCTTCCCACACTCCCTACACCCTTTCCGCCTCCAACTATCAAGCATTGGATTCGAACCTCGAACCTAGCGGTGGGGAACACCCTAAGAGTCCTCCTTTGGTCATTAGGATTAGGTTATCCTGAGATGGGAGCAATCTGATACAACTGCTACTTATTGTTGGAAGATACAGAATAGGATGTCAAGCATATTTGCAAAGAATGTTAGCTTTGTAAATGGGTACTAATGGTTAAGACAACTTTTTCGAGAATATTCATTTATACAGCTTATTATGATTAAATTAGACATCAGAATCAATCCAAAATTTGCTAAAACAAAACTGGTTAGATAGAAAGATTAGATTCTATTGAGATGGGAGCAACTTAATACAGGTGGTGAACTATAGTAAAAACCAGTAAAATGCTTTACTTTTGAAATGTTAAATAAATCTCGTCTACACTAGCAGGAAAATGTACATAAAAGGGAATATGGCTGAAGATGGTCCAAACTATTATGGAAAAGGACTTTTTTAAGATTAACTACCTGTTACACATTTTAGCCTGAATAAGGAGGATTTGGTAAGTCATAATTCAAACAGCATAACCACTTGAACTGTTAATGGCAAGAATGAGTTTTAAACTTGAGATAAATGTTATCTTCTGACAAAACATGTCTGAGACTGTTTAGCAAATAAATATTGGTGGTTGGACCTATGTACAATGAGTTTACGAGTATTTTGTACCACTTCCAAATTTCTAGTGTGTACTGATAATAGTTTATGAGGAGTATATTCACTAATTAAACACTGTCTAACTAAAGCAATCTGTGATCAGTCTTAGTTTTTTATTTACAGAAGTGGAAAAGTAGATACTGTTGATTAATCTCATACTCACTGTTCATGATTAATTTGTTGACTTATTTGTCTGCCTCCATCACTGCTGAAAACATTGAGAAGAGAAAGATCTCAAGGAACTTGAGACAATACTGAGACCATTACAACATCTGCCAAGATTTGCCAACATAATATAAAATTAAGTTCATACTTGAATGGCTCCTCAAAATTCAGGTTTATGGACGTAATTTTTGAGTGGATCCTTGAATTTCAAAGCCCATGCTACAGAAGTTGCTTATTGTGGTAGCTTATTAAAACTTGTGGTGGCGGACTTCGACAAATGTGTTGGCTGACTTATTGATTGGGTTTTTGTCATCCACAAGCTGTGGAAGAGGACTTGTAATTGCTTAGCGGAGACCCACAGATAACAGATCGCGACATGTGTGTTGTTTCCTTGCTGACCACACTCCTTTGAAAAACACTCCCATTATTGCCTTTGCTGAGCACCATTATAAAAGAAAAGAAAAGATAAACAAAAGTTAAAGAGCAAGAATTTATCCATTGCAGCCATTTATGCGTCCAACATGCTCTCCTTTCAATTATTTATTATTTAATTCACTTTGAAATTTTATTCAAGTGCTTGCTATTTATATTGGCTTTAATATTGCTTACAGGTTACTAGTTGAAATAATAAAAGAGGGCAATTTAGCTCATTCTGATCACCAACCTGGACAAGAAGTGGATCTGGTGTGAAGTTAATAGCAAACCAGTTAACATTTTCAAAAAGAGTCCTGGAACATCACTGCAAAGCACTGTGGTTAGAGCAGACATATCAGTGTAAGGTTCAACTTCAAAGGGCAGTTCAAATTGTGGGCATGCGAATACATGTTAATTCTCATCTCCAGCTCAGTATCTTTGCCACCTAGGCAAAAGTTCAAAGGACCTTCCCATTCAAACCTAATCCTCTGAAAGCATTTCCAGATGCTGATCCTCATGCTCATTATCTTTGCATTGTAGTTGACTTTCACCTTCCTTCATTCTGGAAATGAACTTTATTTGTGATTTCCTGGATGAACTTGGATGACTCTTTATTTTTGTAACTTTTGCACCAGTAGAAATTCGGTGCACAGTTGTTGCTAGATTTATGTAATACCTAGTATTATAACAGAAAGAACAGACCATTAACTTCTTTTGCGTTAGGCCAACGAGATGTGGAAAGTCGGCCATATATCACAATAGACCTTACAACATGGGTGCATGAGATGAAAGAAATAGTTAATCCATTGAACCTTGGGATCTAGATTTTGGTCATCTTTAATCCATATCCTTCAAACTTAACCTGTTCTTGGATCATTTGCATATTTCTCTCTCTTCCTTTGGGAGTTTAAAGAACTACTGACTAACCTATTGTAGTTCTTGGATGACAGACTGCAGGCGATTAATACCCGTGAGTTGTCCTTATTCGCAGCATGCCTTGGATACTTCTTCACAAAGGAGATCATGTGGTTGAGATTGCAATATCATGGGCATTTCTACACCATCAATTGCCTAGCTGATCTTCAGTTCTTGTAAGCTGACAAACAAATTAAGTGGGAATTCATGGAGCCTCTCATGTCCAGGCTCTTGGATCCTTAACAACTCAAAGTTCTTCTTTTACTTGATGGTATTGGAGATGAAAGGAAAACTTGTCTTCGATGTCACTTGTGTCATAAAGACAGTGATTCTCCCAGTCTATGAATTGGTATTGAACGATGTGTATCTGAAAGCCAGTGTTTACTAATTTCATCAGCTCAAGTTAGCATTGGCTAAGGGCAATAGCACCTAACTCTTGTTGAGGAACCCCTCTGTAGGTAATGACCATGAAGTAGCTGATTCAGGAATGACTATGAGTATTTCTTTGCCATATAAGATAGAAGAAGGGACGGTTTCTATGTTACTTCAATTGCTAAGTACACCTAAAGTCTGTTCTTCCTCATTTTGTTTCTAGTCTTTATATATGAATGAAAATTAGCAGTTAGGAAGTACTTGTGTGAGAACATAGGTAATAAAGTTGACAAAAGAAATAGTGTAATCATCAACTTATACGATGCATAGATCATTAACAGTGTAATGGTATAAAAGATCAATTTTAATAACAAAATTATAGTAAATTAATAAAACGAATTCTAAACATAACAAGTAATTGTTAAGGGAAGAAGTGCCATGGTAAAATTTGAAGAAACCAAAAAGAAAAGAAGGAAAAGACTTTTTTGTATAAACATGCAGTGTTAAATATATTCCATATAAAATTTGATTTAGACCTTGTTTGATAATTCAATTCAATAATTAAATTTAATGGATTCAAATTGTTCAGACGCGTTTCAAAATCCAACCCAAAAGTAGAACACGTGAATTAATTAATTAAATGATACCGAATTTTCTATATAAAACTTGTTCCAAACGATAACGATAAGCGATTCATTTATCACTAATGTGATATATATATATTCAAATGTACCATCCTTTTAAATTTGTGCGGCAATAAAAAAAACTCAAGAATGCTTTGTGCGACGATCAAAATAGTAATAAAAAAAAGGTGAATTCAAGGGGTTCATAGCCATTAGGCCTTTGGCCTGGTGGTCACCACCAGTCTTGGTGGGGTGGAATTGGTTTTCTTCGATGGAGTTTCTACTCACATCGAGTCCCCCTCCCCTTTCCCTTGCTAAGTTTGGAAGTTTAGGATAGAAAAAAGAAGAATGGAAAACTTAAGTTATGAAAGAAGAGAAGAGAAGAGAAGGGATTGTTATGTTGTTTGGGAGTTTTGAGAATTAGTGGAATGATTTTGGATATGAAAATCATTAAATATTTGTTCAAGACATTTTTAAGGATAGAACAGGTATTTTAGAAAACTTTCATAAGCTTCCTCCAACTTTCTCTCCAATTTGGAAGGAAAAATTTTGCCTACTATTCATCTTCTTAAATCCTTCCATTTCCCTTTTTTTCTTTCTAACTAAAAACTAACGAATGAAGGAAAAGTTAGGCTTTGTTTGGACTACTAGTATTATAGTGTATTTCATTTTTTTACTTTTGGAACAGTAGGATTCTTAAATTCCAACGACTTGCCATGCCCCAATAATTCATCCCAATTCTGCTATCCCAAAACAGTAAAAAGGCAAAAAAATTTTCTGACCGTTGTACTGAGTCAGTGCAAACCGACAAAAGCCCCTTCTACTTTTTCTCTGTCTTCTTCTTTACTCCCCCTCTTCATCACCCCAACCATTCACTGACATACCATTCACGGAGGCTTTGTAGTTGTTCGAATTGGAGAAGTAACCAGCTTTGGGTGAAAAAACCTTCCACTTCCTGGGTCACCAATCTGATAGTTTCAATCAAGTCCAGTTCAATTAAAGATTCAGCATCGCTCAAAGGCTTGCTGCCACCGTCGACCGTCATCGTCTCCGGCATATTTAATTCTCTGCGTTTCCTCCCAATCTATAGTGTTCAAGGTACGTTTCCTTGGCTGCCAACAGTGCTTGAGATTTTTTCCTTGCAAGGATGTGCTGATTCTTTTGAGTTCGGATATATGAACAAAAGCATATGAACAGAGTCCTATTTTTCAATTTAATTAGGGTTTGGCAACATGTCGGAGCCAAATCTTCGTTCCTGAAACATATGCAAATTCCTGCATTGTAAATACTTTTATACTATTTGGTGATAAATATTTCCTTGTGGATCTCTACTGCACTAGCTCATTTTTCCCAATTTTAAGTTTGCCATATTTCAAAAATTAAATGCACTTAATTTGAAAAAGTCGCACAAGTCTACCGACATAGAACCAACATTGTTAAGCCGTAGCAAAAAATTCAGTTTGGTAATTCCATGTTTTGGCTAGCCCACTAGAGCAATTTGCACATACAGGGAAGTAATTCGAACCCACTGCCAATGAATGGAGATGCCTCTTTACGACACATGTGAATGTATTCTAGGTATTCGCTATGTCAGCTATATGGCTTCTAATGTGGTAATGATTTTTTTGTTGGTGTTGGTTGTTAGTTGGGGGAAACAATATTGGTGTTATACTTGCACAAATACTAACTGATTACACTTCTTTTGATTATTTTTTCATGCCCATTTCATTTTTCCTATTTCCCATTTGTTTAGATTGTGACCAATCAGGTACTTATCCCTATTTAAAATAAATCTGCACTTAATTTCATAGAGTTGAAGGCTTAGCTCAAATTATACGTACAGATATAGGAAGAAAAACCTTAGTTATGACATTAGCTGAAAAAATTGCATTGTATGTCCTCATAGCTGCAGTTTGTGCACTTAGTTGCCTAAAATAAATTACCACATGTAGTCCTTTTTTGTTGCCTGAATTTCACTCGTTATTGCTGCATTTTTTTTACTTTAGCAGCCAGTTGGTGTGGAACTGTTACGTTCCTCCATTCTTTGTCGTACCCACGTTTATATGCCACATAAGCGCCATCGAGTATGTAAGGCCAGCGGTAAGACCCTCGGTCATGTAAAATTCTGGCCAGATTGCTACTAGTATATATTACTTACCAAAAAAAAACTCTTTCATATTTTTTTGAATACTAGCATCAAAATTATTTGTAAGCTAACAGATATGAATGGTTCACATTTTTTATTAAGCCCCTAACTTCAGTCCTATTGTTTATATTTCACTTTAATGCAGTCCAGCAAGCACATTCCGAGAGCGGTTCAAACGACTTGGGTGCTTGTGCGAGAAACTACTTCATAAAGGTATGTAAATGATTCCACAAACTGCTGTATCAGCACCAACTTTCAATTTTTTGTGTTGTCTTCTACAATGTAGCTGCGCTTGACTATGGATTATATACGTTTATTGCATTAGATGACTGATGATTCTGAAGTAGCCGATTGGAAAAATCACCCTACACTTGAGGCTTCCTTTGTAGCGACACTTGTTGAATGGTGCTTGGGACAGGCACCAAAAGGGTAGGTCAAACTGGCACCATCTGTGCTTACACATGAATGATAAGTGCCACATCAACTTGAGGTGGGAGCAATATCGGTCAAAATTCTATAGGCTAGAAGCCGAGTAGAAGTGTTTCAACCGCTTATCGGGGATGTCCCAATCTACAGCAGAGACGGGAGTTGGATTTAATTCGGAGCTTTTGTGCTTTCAGACTACGAAGAAAAAATGGAGCGCTCTAAAGCGGGTAAACGCCCACTATGTCTCCATTTTTCAGCTTCAATTGACCATAATTTTGTATAACTTCAGTGCAGTTCCATACATTTTTCTTATGACTGAGATGGTACAATTAAACTCAACACTTTTTTGGCCTTGTAACATGTTGCAAGTAGCAGGCTTGGGTTTTTAAAAGGCATTTCTATGTCTTTTCATCAGTTGCATACTTTATTCGTTGTTATTTCTTTTCATCAGCGTGCTTAGAGTTTTTTGCTTGTTTCTGAGATACAGTTGGTCATTCCCCCTAATTCATCGACATATTAATGTGAAAAGCATTTGTATCTAGAATTGCTTTCATAGTCCAGCTAGTTATATAGTTCCCTGTTATTTTGCTGCCCTGTTTTAACCATTATAATGTGGATCTATCAATGCATGAGAGTCACACGAACTATGACTTATTTAAAAGTTGCACGTGTTTTAATCTTTGATTAATGCTGAGCTTGGTTGCTACTATAAAAACTAAGGGTGTATTTTCTGTGTCAGCACTATCAATTCCATTGATTGCTTATGGGATTTAAATTTGGAAATGGATGGGGTGCTGAAATAGTTACCTACCAGATTAATGCTGGTGCCTAATCAAGTTATCATTGGTTGCTGCCCTGGTCATGGCTCCTTGCTGGCCTAAATATCTTCCATCAGTAAACTTGATTTAAATATTGCTTTGGGGTCGCATAAATTGTTACTTATTTGAAGTGTGGCCTGTAATTACATTTCCATGTCTGTTCTATCAATTGTATACAGTTTTCGTTTTGAATTAGCCGCCATTTCACATGACTTGTAGGAAAACAAATTCTATGCTAGATTCAAAGAAGGGCGCAGCTGCGGTTGCTTCTATGAATTGACAGACATTCTTGAGGGTCGATTAGCCATAGGAAAGCATGCCCAATCATCTGCTCAGAGTGATGTCCACCACTCTCCTTGGTCTGCCGAAAAGACCATCGCTTCTGCATCAAGGTGCAAGGGAAAGGCAAAGATAGATGGACCCACTTCAGACTTTTGGGGAAGGATGTTTATATTCCTGTTCGGGATGAAGAAGTTGAATTCGTTGCTAGCAGGCCGGGTAAACGACCGTATCGAGTAGGGGAACATCATCCTATGATGGTTCAAGGAGCACTAAGTCTCCGAAGACCGGGAAAGCTCTGCGAGACGCAGCAACAAACATTGGCAAGTTGTCACAGATCCAAATTGAGGAAAACACTAGACGAAATGACTGGTGTGTAGCTGCGCTAAAGGTTTGGGACCAAAGTTACCCAAAACACGAGCCTATTGATCTGTGGTCCCGAAAACAACTTGCATGCATGAAGGAATTTGAAAATAGTGAGAGGTGGTGTCACATGTTTCTTCAGTCTGATGAAGGCTTCTAGTATTGGTATGCTGACACCATTCTTGACCCGAAATAGTTCTTGTGTGCTGCTGGTGTCATTTACTATTTGAGGAAACTGGCTGGGTTGGGACAACCGTGTCATTTGTGACCAATTTTGGATTGCTTGTCTCAACTGGATTCTTTCCCAGTCCTGCGGATTTATATCTCATTAGCTTGCTATTTGAGATACAGTTGTAGTATGTATGTAGTTGAGACTTTTAATCGCCTTGGCTTATGAATTTGATGGCGTACTTGTACTAATTTTATATGTTGTCTGAGCTGGTTGCTACTCCCTTTGTTTGGGTTATGTATTTGAGACTTTTAATCACTTTGACTTATGAATTTGATGGTGTACTTATACTAAATTTATATGTTGTCTGAGCTGATTGCTACTCCCTTTGTTTGGGTTACAATTTATGACTGAGGCCAATTGTATTCATTTACTATCCAGCAAATTTTTTTGTCTAGTTCTTAACCAAAAATGTTGATTAGCTATTTTGGATTTATATATATATATGTCACAGGTAGACTTATATATATGTAAACTTGTGCCTAAAAACAGGAATTTGAAACTTGTGTAAATTCTGTAGTCTCAAACCCACGGACAAGACAAATTCAGTTTGACCTTAGTTATGTCCATATCATTTTTTTAAGGGTTAAAAACAAAAAAGCCCCCTGTGGTAAGCCTAATACACAGAAAAGCCCCCTATAGTTTCAAAATATATAATACGACATCTCATGCTTTGAACTAAATTGTAAAAATGACGGAATCCGTTAAACTTGACGGAATCCGTTAAACTTAACGGAAATGACTTATTGGAACCTAAAAAAAAATTTTTATACCTATTTTTTATCAAATATACCAATTCTACCCCTTAACTCTCAATTCTCTCTATTTAGAAAATAAAACAAATGATTTTTTTGAGTTGTCTTTTGCTTAATTATATCAGGGTATTTTGGTCATTTTGACCATTTCCGTTAAGTTTAACGAATTCCGTCACCTTTACAATTTAGTTCAAAGTATGAGGAGTCGTATTGTATATTTTGAAACCACGGGGGACTTTTCTGTGTATTAGGCTTACCACAGGGGACTTTTTTGTTTTTAACCCTTTTTTTAATAACTCCTGGCCCACAATTTGTCCGGCAGCCAAAGAGGCTAAATAAGCAGGAATTGAGTTGCTTTTCAATATGGACAAGTTTGCAAGTTTGCAATTGAATTAAACGGCTTGCTGGATTTTTTTGAAATAAAGGGATGCGGCTCTTCCCCACATAAGACACTCAATAGCGAATTTGCAGGAAATGCATATGGGTGTCTGGAGCAGTCGCTCAACAGCTTATTTGCAGGAAATGCACATGGGTCTCTGGACATTCACGGGAGCCCGGATGGCCTATAACATCAATTGTGTCCCCAGTAGGATTCTGCTCACTGCTGACTTTTTCCACTAAGTTGTCTGAGTAATAGTAAAGATCTATCAATCAGTAACAAGCAATCAACACGCGATGCATTATTTGGGAGTAGCTTTTTTTACCCAACCCGTCATAATGATTCAAAATGTGCACTATGTGTAGTGTCGGTAGTATCAAATAGTTACAAACCATGTTTCCAATCTAATTTATATAAAACTAAATTTTATATCAGTTTCAACTATGTTTTCATAGTTGCTACTAAATTCAGGGAGAAGGAGGGCGTAGCTGCTATAGGAATCCTACTTCGTCTACGGCTTCCAATCCTCTTAGTAGCTACTTCCATACCGCAACATAGGTTAATTGCTTATCGGAGCCATATCTCTGGTGTTGGGAAATTTTAAAATTAAGTTGAAGTGGTCATAGTCCGTATACATACATATTATATATATATATGTAATTGTAGTTCAAATTATTTACAAACCTGGAAAATTTGGAGATATATGTATGTGTATATGCATATCTTCCATTACTACCCAGTCGGTTTCTTAAATTAATGTTGCGTATTATTGTGGGTTGTTGATGATTTTCAAAATTTTTAAGTGGATTATGTTTGGCATTATACATTAGCCATATCTAAAATCAGTTCTACATTTCCAAAGAAAAGTAGTTTATTAAAAAATACTTTTAGTCATTCTGCAACAAATTAGCCAGAGTTTCTTTAATGAATTATACATGTAGACACCAAATTTTTAAATAAATTTTTATCCTAATTTTATTTTTTGTTTTAGTAATAATTCTTATCTATTTTTTTTATTTGTTAATTTCATGATTTTAGTTTTAGACTTTTAGTATTTTTAGATTACTATTGTCTATTATTTTTATTTTTATTTTAGTTTTATTTTGTATTCGTTTTCACCCTTTTAGCTATTTATTTTTTATTGTAAGACTTTTTAGCATAAAATTTGTCAAAAAGAGAAAATTATTCATAAAAATATGTTTTATTTCCTTTTTACTATTTATTAATCGGGAAAAAGAGAAAAAAAGAGGAAAAATCATTAATCCAACACAGGAAAAATCTTAGATTTTTGTTTTATCTTTTGTTACTAGTTTTGTACATTTTATTTAAGTTTATTTTGTATTATTGTTGTTTAATTAAGTGAAAAAAAAGCCGCGCATGCAGCAGCGTGGGAAAATGATATCATTTTCATGGGTGATTTTTCTGATGAATCGGATGGCTGAGGATATGGGGAGGAACCAACCCTTCATCCTCACCTTTGAGGTCAGGGTTTAGGGGTTATGGTTCCCCTATAAAAGGAAAGAAAGACGGCAAGAAACGGGAGGAGGCTTATGACGGCTGGGTTGAGAGGAAAATTGGAAAACCAGGAAAAAATCGAGGGAAAGAGAAAAGGGGGAGGCGGCTGAGGTCTGATGGAAAGAGGAAAGAATCTGGGGGTCTGGACGGCTAGGGGCGAAAGGGAGAGAGCATAGAGGGAGGTGGCTGAAGTCTGGACAGAAAGGAGAGATTGAGAAAGGCTCGAAAAGAAAGGTGTGAACGGGCAAAGCTTAAAAAAAAAATGGGAAAAGAGAGGGTTTTACGGCTTAAAAGATCTGGGGAGATACCAAGAGGAAACCAAGAAAGAAGGAGCGATTTCATCAGCATTAAGAGTTTCTGCAACAAGCGTTCCTTGGGGTTTTTTCGTTTCCAAAAGCAGCGAGCTTGTTTTGAGGTAAAGGCAGTTTTTTTTTCGTTTCATGTCATCTGTTTTCTTGTTCCTCCCTCGTACACACATCTGGTAGTTTATCTTTCTGGGATTTCTGATGTTTTTGAGATGTAAAGGTTTTAGAGTAAGTGGATATTCGATGATTAGATGGTTGGGTTAAAAAAGGCAGTAACTTTCGATGAATCTAGCTTCAGTTCGCTATAAGCTTTTTCCTTTTCTGCATTTTTGTGATTAGCAATACGGTCAGATCTCCTGAAAAATAAAAATGTTATTCGGGTAATATGATTATAGATGGGCCGAAATCATTACAGCGGGGTTTGTCTGAGTTTTCCACATGGTTGGACTTCGGGTGAATGAAATTGCAGCAGAAGGTTTTTTGTATGAGTGTAGATGTCGAGTGGCTGTATTTTTGCTTGCTTGAAATTAGAGAGTGATGTTTGGGTTCAGATGTTAGTTGTAGCGAAGAGAAACTTGCTTGCATTATTCTTTTCTTTTGCTGCACTTTTCTTGCTCATCTTATGAGATGATAGTTCTGGTTTTATAGCACCAATTTTGACATAAAATGTACCAAGATGGAATCTTGATGCTTGAACTCCATAATCTTGCTGCTTGGCTTGAAAACCTGATACTTCTTGGATTTTGTTACCTGGTTCCGTTATGAATTCCATAGCAGCAAATTTGCAGCAGGAAACTGTGTTTGAACATAACTTGGAGTGAACCTTGAATGGATTATTAGTTTGCATGGTTCAGTCTAGTGTTTTATGATGGCCTTTTGAAGTCTAATGTAATCTTGTGGGTTCGCTAATAAGTTATAAAAATCACAGAGAAACGACAAGAATTTTTGCTGCACTCTTGCTTTGCCATTGTAAAAGCCTTCGCTGCATTCCGTTTTGCTTTTTCTTTCTTTTCCTGGCGTTCTTTTTTCCAGATTTTCTGCCCTAATCCCGTAATAAAGGTTTGGTATTTGGTTTAAGTTATGAGTGAGGCTTGCAATGTTTGTTTTTGACCCAAAAATTCTGATATTTGGTTGGCTTGTCTGTGTCGATGAAATGGGAAGAAAGTTATAGTAGTTTTTGTTCTTCAAATTTTGTCTTTGCATGTTTTTTTCCAGAATTTTGCATGAGATCTTTCTAATTTTTCTGCCTGTTTGGATAGTGGTGAGTATACAGTTTGTGTCTAGTTTAAAGCTGTGTGTGTTTGGATTTGTAATCGGAATTTGAAAACAAATGGGTGTTCGGATTTTGTGTTGGCTGCGGAAAGCTTAAGGGCAAGGTGTTGCAGAAATTGGTTTTTCCTTCGTGGATTGCATGGGCTGCTGAAGTTTTTCTTTCATAATCAACGGTTTCAGCTTTCATTTTGTTATCTGGAATGTTAGATGTTTTAATTGAAGATGGTCCGAAGTTCTTGGATGAACTTTGTTTTGCCGAAAGCTTACACAATGGTAGAAGTTGGCAACAGAAATTTGCAGAGGAAAGCTTTCCTAAGCTGCCGAAGGTTTGCTGTTGTAGGAAGCTTTGACTCGTAGTTTTGTTTGCATGGATTTTGCATGCAGAAGCAGCTTTCAAAAATTGCCCTTTGCTCCCCTTAATTTCTAGCAATACTGCAAAAGCTCAATCATGTTCTAATTTCTTGCAATTGGGTCCTAGAATAATTGCAATTTGAACCACCATTTGGCCCTTTCTTTGCTCTTGGACCCTTGAAGTTCCCAAAATGTTTAATTGGACTTGAGTGATTGGTTAATTTTGGCAATTGGGTCCTTGGTAGTTTTCATTTAGAAATTTGATCAATAATTTACTTTTTCTTGAAAATTATGCATTACTTGATTTCATTTAAGTCGCAATTGGGAGGGATTTGGCGATTTTGTTTATACTTTACTATTTAATTGGTGCCTTGACCCTTTTATTGTTTTGAAGCTATTTTTCCTTCATTTGATTACCGTTGCAAGGGAGGTACACTCTGTCCCTTATTTTCACTTTCCTTGACCCTATGTGTCTACGTGATTTATGTGTTTAATTATATGCCTTTTGAATGTTTTCAGTTTATTTATTTATCCACTTTATTTGTTTTAGTTTTGTATAGTTATTTTTAATTTCGATCATTTGAAAGGCACTTGAATGCCAAAGTTGTAATAGTTAGGTTATTATTATTTTTATTCCGTTTCCCCTCTTAGATTGTAGTAGGCTTCCCCCGAATGTAATAGCTAGGGCTTTATTCACTTTATTTCTTGTTTGTGTGGTTTGCATGCCTATGTGCTATGTGTTACCACTTTTTTAGGGCCTTGCATCTAGATATCATGATTATGTGTTACGTGTTTATGTGACATTATGTGTTTACTCGCTTTATTATACTTTTATGAGATTATAATTAATGAGTGACATTATCACACTAGTCCAACGCTAGTTGTGATTCATTTCTCGATACCACGCTAGTCCAACGCTAGTTGTGGTTTTTCTTGTTCGATTTCTCACTAGTCAAACGCTAGTGAGAAGGTAGAAACATGGGATAATCTAACTAGACCCTTAGGAGCCTTTCGCGCGTTAGATCATGATTGTGTGACAAAATCACTTCATCTCATGCATATTTTACTTTTTAGGGTCTTTTATCATTTTGTATGATATTTTCCTTATACGTATACCCCTTCCCCCATATTTTCCCTTATATGTATATTACTTGCCCCTTTTGTATGAAACATGACATTAGACTTGCATTTCATATAAGTATTAGAATTTGGTCAAATCATTTGCTTGATTAGATAGGAAAACCCCTTGGATATGAGATATGGACGAGTTTGGTTTTTCTAGCCTTTGCACGCTCGTATTCCCTCTATTAAAGGAAAAATTGAGTCACGAACATTAGTCCCCCGTACCCGTCGTGATGCATTCCCTTAGGTCATGTATATTTGTATTTATATAATTATCTTGTTCCTTTTCCTTTTTTAGAATCTCATATTTCTGCATTATTCGTGACCTCTCCAAAGAATCCGCATTGGGCATCACAATTAATGTGATTGGCATCAATTGAGCTTCGAAGAGAAATTTTGACCCCCCGATACCCTCTTAGGTCTAGGGTTGCATTCATATAGTACGTCCAAATGTGATAAATCTTTTGGTTAAAATAAGAAAATTCTTGACTAAATCACGCAACTAGCCTTGACTAAGTTGAAAGGGTGCCTCGGATTTTTGTCCTTGCCTTCCCTTTCTTCAAATGTGACTCCCGAACCTTTTTCTTTGATTTACGTAGATTTGGAGTCGTTTAAAAAGGGTTTTTCTATTTTTTCTTTAAAATTTCATTTTAGGTGACTTGGTACACCTTAACTCTATACCAAGTGGCGACTCTATTTTTCATTCAATAAACCCTTTTTAAACTATATTTTGGGTCAAATCATCGCATTTTCATGTCCCATTTAGACCCATGTTTCTTCATTTTCTTTGTAAATCAAAAATCATTTTTCAAATAAAAAATTCACTCTTTAAACCATTTATTTATTTTATAAAACATGGGGCGCGACAATACATCCTGTTTGGAACACAGCCAAATTAGGAACTTGATGGCAAATGGAATACTTGGGGATTATCATCGAATTATGATGATAACGAAGACGAGGACTGGCAACTTATCCAATGGGCAACGGTTATTCTATTCAACCCTCTGGCTGAATGGCTTGCCGGATATATATTGCCTCTACCATGCCGAAATAGTATGTTAACTAGCAGAGATTATGTGCAAGAAGTTATTCATTGCCATCCTGCAAGAGTACTCGAGAATTGTAGAATAACGGTGGAGTTTTTCTTGCGCTTATGTGACATTCTTGTGAGTGGGGGATATGTCTTGCAAAATCCCTAGAAAAGAGTCCTCATAGAAGAAGCATTATGCATGACATTAGTTATGTTAAGTCACAATTATCGAATACGGTGCCTTGCTGAGCGATTCCAACATTCTCCGGAGACCATATGTAGGAACATTCACGAGGTGTTACAGGGGCTTTGTGAGTTGGAAAAAATTCTCATTCGTCCAAGAGGGCAGAACGAGGTTCATCCTAAGATTTACACTGATCGGAGATTTGCCCAGTGGTTTATGGTATAGTATTTATAGAAGAAATTTATACTAGTAATATACTTATTAATTGCTTGTAGTTTTTTTCCAAAAACATTGCATCATAATGCTTTTCTTTGTGTTTCAATTGTGACTTATGCACTTAGCAGCAAACTTTTGGGTTCAAAATCTATAAAATGCTGTAAGTGTAATGAATGGTACACATGTTCCAGCACATCCTCCACCTAGAGAGCAAATGGCGTACACGAATAGGCATGGCCAAGCAACTCAAAATGTACTAGCCATTTGTGATTTTGATATGCGTTTTTCATATATTTATGTTGGTTGGGAAGGAAGCGCCCATGATACACACATCTTGGATGGAGCACTAACAGGACCTACACATTTTTCGATGCCCCCGCCAGGTGCACTCAATTATTAGTCAAATTGTTTCGCATCATCGAATGTGGTATGTGAGTATATGACTACAGACCGAGTGTGTTTTTACTTATATTCAACTTTCATTCTGGTGTTTCTAGGGAAATACTACCTTGTGGACTCAGCATACAGAAATATTCCTGGATTCCTTGCACCATATTGTGGAACACCTCGACAACCTGCACAAGGTCGACGTGGGTTTTCCTCCCCGAAGCAACTTTTCAATACTCGTCATTCATCATTCAGAAATGTAATTGAGAGATGCTTTGGGATGCTTAAAAGGGGATTCGCCATCTTTCGCGGTCCTGTACCTAATTTTTATATGAGTGCACAGATAAATGTGGTGATAGCTTGCTGCACTTTACACAATTTCATACGGGATGAATTGCCAGATGATGACATATTCAATGATCATGATCAATCGATGGATATCGAGAGAGAAGGAGGGGTCCCACCAATGCCAGAAATTCAACCCCTAAGTGCCTCACAAGAAGAGGTCAATGAATGGCATGAAATGAGGGATGAACTGGCAAACAGAATGTGGAATGCGTATCACAATGCAAGGCGAAGGTGAGGGGGTAAATGATAGGAATGACCGTTGTGTATTAATAAATATGTGAGGCGAATAAGGTTAATTCAAGTACTTAGCCTCATTTTAAATTGCTAGAGTTCAGCTTGTTTATGTCATGGGTCCATGTTTCCTAATTGGTCTATGCTTGCATCAGAAGAGTGTGCCCAATTCTCTGTATTGAAAGTGATGTATTCTATACTAATGCTGGTTTCATATGATTTTATGGAAAACTATTTAGCCCCTACAAATTAAATGCACATACATTCAACTTTCCTTGCGTGAGGTTGCAATTTTAGGTGAATAATGTGATATAGTCAAAAAATCGGTGATAAAAATTTATACTTGCAAGGATATAACATATTATCCAAACGCGAATCCTATATTGTATTCTCATAAAATCGACTATCCATACGAGATTGAGTTATTGTTATCCGGTCAAGCTATTTGACCGAATAACAAAAAATTATTCATTACAATACTCATAATCCATACAAAGCTAATTATATTCAATTTTTTTAATCCTTAAACTTTAATATAAAACACTATATGTCTCTGAAAAAATAGAATCTCTACAACTTTAATCTCTGAAAGTTTAAAATTGTTCCGCTTGAGTATAAAATCTATCTCACGTCTATTAACGAGTTTACTTAAGTGGGACAAAATTTATTTTAAAAAACAAAATATCTGATTTTAAAGTTTAAAAAATAAAGTAAGTTGAAGGATGTAAAATGAAATTAACAGGTATTCTTCCAACTATACCTGGTAATTGGGCGGGTTGGGCGGGTTTTGGACGGGTTGATATTGGGTTTTTACTTAAATGGGTTATGCCCAACCCGCCCAACTTTAAATCGGGTTAGTTTTTTGTGGGGTCATATTGGGTCATCTCAAACCCAAGACCCAAATATGACCCAATATATTAATTAATAGATTTTGATACATAAATTCTCTCAAATATATTTTTGCATACAAAATTTTTTTTTCACACACATAAACACATTTTCACACACTAAAACAATTTTGGTCCAAGTTGAATATAGCATGAAAAAATATTATACCAATATTAAACAAGATCCAATCACGCCTTAATTCAATTGAAACTTGATAAGAGAGATACAATTCTCAACCAATTAGTTCAAATATCACTATCCAATTCATTTAAGATTTGTGACTTTTGGGTTCCTTTTATTGATTATTAAATAACCTCACTTTGCACTTTTTACACAATTATTGTGGTTGAAGATCAATCTTGTCTTGTGATAAACCTTCATGTCAAGGGCCAAAAAAGGGAGAAAAAAAAAGACGAAGCAGAAAGAAAATTGGACCCATGAATGATCTAATTGACAAATTTTAATTAATAATTGAGCAACTTATGAAAGCAATTAAAAATTTGCTTGCATATTTTGCTAGATTTTTTAGGGACTAGTAAATGCTTAAAAACACGAGTTGCTAATAGAATCTCCCCATCCAAAAGATAACATTGGAAAAAAATATGTATATGTACATTAACATGCAGTTGAACAGTAATCTTCACAATCCTAAAACCAATTAGTAAAGGAACAAGATGTGTATAGACTTGCAAGTCTGCTGTCTTAAAGGGAAAAAAAAAAAACAGCAAGCCCGATGCAGTTGACAAGAATGTGCCAAAATGCTTAAAGTTCAGAAAACGGTGGTGGATTGAAAATTCCCAGACGAGAGGCCTCCATTGTTTTTTTAAGTTGGGTAATGGGTATCCAACTTAATTGCCCAAACCGCCCAAAATACATGTGGGTTTTTATTACCCAACCCAAAATTAACCCAACACCCAATTTACCCAACCCAACCTCTTAAATTAGTGGGTGGGTTGGGTGGGTTGTTGGCTTTTGGGTATAATTGCCACCTCTACTTCCAACCAAATGTCATCGGACTAGAACTCTTTCATTGACGTGGCATCTTACCACTGGTTTAGGGTCTTTAGACCACGTAACAAAAAAATCAGCATTTATTTGAAGTCAACGGTCCCCACGTCGGTAGAGTGTAGACTAATCCAGATGACTATTAGATCACGATGCTGAGATCGACGGTTCTCCAGAATCAGCGTATGATGAACTTTAGCACACATGATTTTATTACTAGGCGTTGTGCCCCGCGAGTTTCGCGGGGTGCCCATTATTGATTGTTTGAGAGTAATGTAAGATTTATTTAATAATTAATATTTAGAGTGTTTTGTATGATAATAGGGTTGGAATAATAAATAGAGGAACAATATATTGGATTAATATATTTATAAATAGAATAATAATATTGTTGTGATGTGTATTTAATTTTTTAAGAGGAAGAAGATGTAAATATTGTTGTGATGGTTTTATTATGAAATGAGAGTAGCAATGGACCGTATGAATTATATTGATTGGAATGTAATTTGTACCAAATTGACCAAAAATTAAATGAAGATTAGATAGTGGTAGAATTTAGGATAAGAAAGACTAAAAGAAAAGAAATATTGTGAAGAATATAAATTCATAAATATAATATATACAAATTAGACATTTTTAAAAATTTGATATTATAAATAAATGTTAGATTGATTTAGTTTGAAGTTTATATATATTAGATAGATGTTAAGCATATGTGATTTTCATTGATTTGTATTAATATGAAACAGCATAATCGATTTATATATATTGATTGGATATAGATAGAATTTTTATTTATTTGTATATAATAGATGTATGTAAGATTTTTATCAATTTGCAGAATTTTTTTCATATTTAATATTTTTGGTAATATATATGTTTTCGAGAAAATTAATAAAAATGTGAATAAATATAAAAATAAAGTTATTGTATGTATTACATGTGCATAGGTTTTTTAGTGATTTGTGTAATTTTTTAATACTTAATATTTTTGTGAATATACATATTTTTGACAAAGTTAATAAATAAGTAGATCAATATAGAGGAGGGAAAATCATAAATATAGAAGTAGCGTTAAAATTAAAATTGTTTGATATAAATAAGATTTGGTATACATTAATATAAAATTGAATTATTAATTTATATATATTAGATAGATAGTAAAAGCATATAATATTGATTGGTCTATAGTAATACAAAATAGGATAATTGATTTATATATATTGATTAGATACACATAGAATTTGTATTTGTTTGTATGTATTAGATGCACATAGAATTTTTAGAGAGTTGTATAATTTTTTGGTATTTAATATTTTTTTTAATATACACATTTTATACGTAAGATTTTCAGGGAGTTGAAAATTTTGTTCATATTTAATATTTTTGCTATTATATATATTTTGGAGAAAATTAATAAATAAGTGAATAAATATAAAAAAGGAGGGAAAATTATAAACATAGAAATAGGTTGACAATTATAATTATTTGATATAAATAACACATATTATATGTTAATAGAAAGCGGTATTATTAATTTATAAATATTAGATACACATTCAACACATATGATTTTAATTGATCTACATGAATACAAAATAGTATAATTGATTTATATATATTAATTAGATACAGATAAAATTCTTATTTGTTTGTATGTATTAGATGCACATAGGGTTTTTACGAAGCTGGATATTTTTTTGATATTTAATATTTTTGTTAATATATGTACATTTAAGAAAAAGTTAATAGGATAATTATGATTCTTGGATAAGTCTCTGTCGAAGAGGTGCAAATGATAATTGTTTTCATTGAGGAGGGTGAATAGGATGACACTTCCGATATGTAAGAAGTGTTTTTGCGCGAATGTTGGCCAACCTTCTGTTATTTCTATTCCTTCTAGCTGAAAGATCCATCGAGTTTTAGCATGATAGCAATTGATCACTCCAGTGTCGTTTGTTTGTATATGTGATGGTATATCACCGATGAGTACCTGAGATAGAAAATAGGGAGAAATGCAGTTGTATTATGGAGTTGGAGTAGCAATGTAATGTATGAATTATATTGATTGGAATATAATTTGTAGGAAACTGACCAAAGATTCAAGATTGTCCGCTCTAAGCATTATATAAAATGAGAAGTGCGTCATTAGTTTTTCTTCTTCTGTGAATAGTCCTTCGATCATAAGAAAAGGAATAGGTTAATTTATTTTGTAGCAGAGAGGTAAGATTGTTTTCGAGAAAAGGAATTACTTACTGCATCCAATGGGTAATTGTGAATGATTGAGGAGGATGTTCCATTCATGACAAGCTAAACAATTATTTGGATTATATATAGCAACTCTAAAGACCATGTATCCTATGTGCAGAAAACGAAGAATGGAGCCATTTTGTAGATCGTGGTCTTGTATGAATTTGTTCCATCCAAATAGTTGAAAGCTGGTATCGAGTTTTATGAACCATGTGCGAGTTCCATTTCGTATAATCATTGTGCTTGTCCAACAGTTCCTCAATTGTTGATAAAATGATGGATTAATTCTCTGGAAAGGAAAAAATCAGGTAAGCTATAAAATGTGTGAAAATGAAGGTGTGTAAGCATGAGGTTTATTGGTTTACCAATCCTTCTGGGTATGCTTGTCTATATTCCAGGAGAAATGAGGTTGGCGGTGAAGCTGAGATTATGATAGATACATATTTTATAGTTGGTCAATGGAGAATAAATGAGGTACATATTAGTGAAGAAAATGTGAAGTGTAGAATATATAAATATAAGTTGAGAAAACTTACTGGATATTAATTCTGGTGTGGATAGTCGGATATGAATGATGCGAGCCAGTTTGAGGCATCAAAGTGTGATGACCAATATTGAAGATGGGGTTGAATGAATCTAGAACCTATAGCTCTTCTGAAGTTGGAACTTATTTCATATGTAAAGGTGTTATTGGGTGCTGGGGTTGCTTGGATGACTTGAAGTGCTTGTCCATTGATAGTATGAAGGTAAAACAAGCAGGTTATTAGCTGGTCATTTTCTTCTGTTGTTTCTATTGTCCAATCTATAAAAGTTGGTATTGCCATGAGTTTTCTGGGGTTCTTGATTTTAGTTATACTTACGTATGGATAACATGTGATATGAGTGGGTTAGTTTTTTAATTATTTTGATTTTTTCTTATATGTTGGTTTGGTAGACATGTGAATACACAGTAATGTATTGGAACAAGACAAGAAGCTATTATGTTGTTTTGTTAGTATTTTGATGAAACTGTTATCATGTGAATGTATAGTTATGTTGAGATGTGTCAGATGTATTGGAGAAAGCAGGGTTGACGAAGTGATATAAATAGTGTGGTAGATAATGATGTAGTTTTAGATGTGGTTTACCGGGTATTAAATAAAAGTAGATGCTGTTTTTTTTATTTGTTTAATTGGTGCATAAAGGTAGTAGGTGTAATGCGAATGCATTATGTAAGTTTAGGTTTTTTTTTGTGCTTGTTTGATGAAAGTTGTCTTGGTTGTTGTTAGTTATGATGGAATGGAACCAGGTTGGAAGAAAAACTATTAGTAGTTCAGTGAAATTATTGTCATGTGAATGTATAGTTGGTTGTGTCAGATGTATGAGGACGATAGGAAGAAGTCTGATAACTTAATATATGTACTATTTGATACTGGTCATAAAGTTGTTCATAATGTCTGATGAGGAACAAAACAAAAATATGTCCTGGTTTAGCTTGTACATAAAGTAGGTAACAGCAAAAACTGACTGATAGGTCCAGGGAATCAAAAGCATTAAGACAAATAGATAGCTATTTTATGCAGTCTTGTGGTGCTTAGATTCTTTGTCAAATTGTTGATCTAAGTTGCGCTTGACAGATGGCAGTGGGGCTGTAGTCTTTGATTGAGCCACAGTAGTTGCTTCAAATGGAGGAGATCCACTCGATGAAGTTTTTTGGTGGATTGAGCTGGGAGTGGCAATAGGTGGAGATTGATTAGTTGGAGTTGCAAGTTCCTCAGGCATGTCTGTTTTCTAAATGAATTCTTGTTGCTTTGACTCTGGAAGTCTTTGCTGACTTAGGTGCTCAAGGAGAAGATCAGATGATGGCTTATCAGCAACAAAGGCAGTGAGAAAGTAAAGAGGTGTAAATTGTCAGTGGGATGGCAGATATGATCTTATCTCGCAGAGCAATGTTTGTTGTTGGATCTTCTGATTGATAAGATCAATGGGAATTGGGATTTTCTGTATTATTAAAAAAGTATAGATAAGGTTATAAAAAGAACGAAGTGTGTTAAATGTTTTATGTATATGTATTAGGGACTGGATATATACCTTGGTATATTTGTCATAGATTTCAGTAGCAATCATGTCAAGTAGAATTTCTGCGTAGTTTTTCTCAACAGTAGCAGTGATGTAACCGGTATCATCATGTATGTTGAGCTAGAACCTTGCTCTGCGAAAGTAATAAGTTTGAATTCAGTGCATTGTACGTGTGTAATGGTGATAAAAGGACATATATGTAATTTATGAATGGAAAATATATACTTTGGTTTTGGTTTGTTGTCTTTTGTTTCACAGAAGTTGCAATCAAATTCAATATCCATCATTGCTCCAGTGGATTTACCGCATGTAGCACAGCTAGAGACAAAGAATTTTTTCTCATAGTTGACTATCAATGGAGTTCCTTTGATGCAGAAGTTTTTGATCTGTTCAAAAGAGAAAATTGGAAGTTATGATTGAGGGAAGTGAATTATATATGTAATTTTTTTGGGACAGTATCTAAGGGGAAGAATGTATTAAATAAAAGTATGCATTTTACCAGTTCTGAGGAAGCAAGGATCTGCGAGATTGGTCTTATTTGACTGCCAGGAAGAGCAAGCACTTTCTGATTTATTTTTTCGTAAAGCTTGTGGCTGATGCCTTTGTCAATATATGCTTTATTCTCATCACACCTGTGATATTTATCTAAATTTGTTATTAATTGTTATATTTATTTATGAATGTTGAGGTTCTGAGCATGGAAAGTAAGGAATAGAGAAAAGTATACCAAATTTTTAGTGAAGCTGTCTGCTGTAATGGTGGATCAAGAATAATGGTACTACTTGGTCGAGTAGTAATATCAATTCCTTTGATTGTTATTTGTAAAGAGGGAAAAATGAGAGAAAATAATCTGTATCATTAGCTATATGACTGTGTATAAAGCAATGAAACTATTGTTTGAATGATAAGCAAGATACTAACCATGATATGTTGTGATCTTTGGACGAACAAGCAGAACTATCGGACATGTATGAATAATGTTCATGAGCTGAATCCCTTCAATGTAAACATATGGTTCCCACATGCATCTGGTGTATATGTAGGTAGTAATAGGCGAAGAAGATAATGCATTATATGAATAGGTGATTGGATGCAAATTTAGGTTGTATGCAGGTATATTTAACAAGATAAAAGAGCTGAAAAATTACTCAGGATTAACAGCAACGAATCTGCGGATTGTGCGTGGTCCTTTTGGAGTGGATATCATTGATTCTGGGAATCCTTGAATTAGAGCACATAGCAGATCTACAGAAATAAGATTATTTGATAAATGGACAGTTTTAGTATGGAAAAATTTAACATAAAGATAGCTCTATTTAACAAATTGGGACAGAAAAGTATAGTTACTAAATCTGGTGACATCATTGTTTTTGTATTTATCAAGATCCCAAAATGAAGTTAATGGGAAGCGATTGTCCAATGTCAGTTCCTTTGCTTTTTCTGCCTGTCTGATAAAAGTTGTTTTTGTGATTGTTAGTTGCCATGGGACAGAACCAGCTTGATTTCTTTCATCAGTGATAGATGAAATAGCAGCGTTGCCAATGTAATAAGTGCGATAAAGATGAAGCTTGGTATCTGCGTAGTTTACATCTCTAGTGAATGCAATTCCTTGAATTGATTCATTCTGTAAACAAGGACAGATGAGTGGATTGAAAGTTGATGATAAATAAAGGGAATGATTGATGGCAGACAAGGGTGCTATATTGTAGTAGATTATTTTTAATAGGAGAGATTTTTTTTTGTGGAACGAGCAAGCATTATTATAGCAAAGAGTAAGTAAAATGGTCTCTGTTATGGTAGCTATTTTTTAATAGAAAGAAGTTCTGATATGAAACTTACTTGTTCATCTGCAAACATGAAGTGCTGGAATGCAGTCTGATCTTTTCCAGTAAAAATGTTTGTTTTTTCAATCAGGATGACCTTTATCATCCATTCACTTGATTTATCTGTCAACGTATTCACACCAGTGCATCTGTCATCCATATCTGCAATATAAAGAATTAGAAATATATTAATATAAACAGAGATATCTAAATATATACGATGGTCAATCTAGGTACTTTTAATTCAATATATTTGAGTTTAGTACTTAATCTTCAGCTGCAGCTGCTAAAATTTCTTGATAAACCACATTTCAAGTACAATTGTTGGACAAAGAGTCAGAAGAAATTGGTCTTAGTAGAATTTTAACATCATTAGCAGTTCTGGCTCTTGATAGTGCAACATACAATTGACCATGTGAAAACATTGGTTCTTTCAAATATAATCCTACAAAATCAAGTGTTTGTCCCTGTGATTTGTTAATTGTCATAGCAAAACATAAGGAAATTGGAAACTGAGTACGTTTGAAAGGTATTGGATATGACTTATCATTAGAGCTATACAATGGAATGCGAGGAATGAAAACCTGTTTACCAGAATGAATTCCTACAGAAATTTGAGCATGAATGACATTTTTGTTGAAATTCAAACATATCAAACGTGTTCCATTGCATAATCCTTGTGCTGGATTGACATTTCTTAGGAGAATAATTGGACAATTTTGCTTCAAAATCAATTGATGTGGAGGTAATCCTGGAGGGTGAATAGTATTCAAGAAGTCACCATGATCAGCTTGTTTGGTTGGATCTATTATTTGATCAAAGCTGATATACTTGACTTCTTCTCCAGGAAACTTCTGAATTAAAATCTGATTGATTTCATGCACAATATCATTTGTTGTACTCAGAATGGTCTTGTTAATAAGAGCAGAATTGCCACACAAAAAGATGGATAGAGATGGATAAACTGTGTCTATGAGAGTGGCTAAAGATTCTTGGTCATTAATAAAAGGGATGATCATGGAAGAAGGCAAACTTATTTTATCATCTGCAATGGTTGCTTCTGTGCCATTTCCAATGTTGAGCAGAAGATTTGAAAATGATGGATCTAAAGATGCTCTCATGTTCTCAGTGAGTCGAATCTTCTGAAGGTGTGGCCAGATATATGAGTTGATGAGCGATGCAGAAATATAATCTTCTTTTTGGCCCTTCCTAACAACTGGTAGAGTTTGTCGAAAATCTCCACCGAAAACAATGATTTTGTCACCAGAGATGTGATCAGAATTGAGCAGGTCTCTAAGTAATCTGTCAAAGGATTCAATTGCATATTTTTTTGCCATTGCTGCCTCATCCCATATTATTAACTTTGCAGCTTTGATCAACTCAGAGATGGCACTTTGTTTGGATAGATTGCATGTGTTATTGCTTTCATGATGGAGCGGAATTTTGAAACGTGAATGAGCAGTACGTCATCCTGGAAGTATCGATGCAGCTGCTCCTGATGCTGCGGTTGCTAATGCAATCTGACCTTTTGATCTAATTGTTGCGAGGAGACCTTTATAGAGAAAGGATTTCCCTGTGCCGCCAAGTCCATCAATGAAGAATGCAGCTGATGTATTTGTATTGACTGCTTCCATTATTTTCTGAAATGCAAATTTCTGACCACCATTCAACATAGATACTGTTGCTAAATCTTCTTTGGAGACAGGTATTACAAATTCAGCTTCTATTTCTTTTCCAGGATTGTTAAATTGAACATCTGGAATAAAGTCTGAGAAGCCAAAATCTTTTATGCTCTTTCCCATTATCTGTAAGTATTGATCAATTAACCCAAGGACTCTCATGATAACTGCATTCTCTGTTAAGGATGAATCTACTGCAATGTCTTCTAATAAGAATGGCTGAAATTTTGTCCACAGTTGCCGTGGATTAGATGGTGCAGAGTGAACTAAAATTACTGCAAATAGCTGTCTTAAACACTGCGGCATTCCATAGATAACAGCCTCTGATAAGCATTCTTCAACTCCATTGTCTGTTTGGAGGAAACGTAGGCTTTTGAATATGCATGAGCAATATTCTGAGATAATATCTTTCACCTTCAATTGGATGTGCCGTTATTACACGGCCAATGACCTGACCTCATTTTCTAGTATACCAGATTCTATCACCTTCATCCCAAACAAAATGCTAAGGAAATTCTTTGTATAGAAGGTTAAGATCTTCTGCTTCCTTGTTTGTTTGATTCATTGTAAAGAACTCCGTTAGCATTGTTCGTGTAAGCCTGTCATCTACAATTACTTCTGTTAAAGACTGATTCTCATCAAAAGACATAGACTGGTAGTTTTCGAGGTGCAGATGAAGTAAAATGACTGAAGGATTAATAGCACTGAGATCGAAAGCATAATTTCTCCACATTGCTTCAGGAGCACATACCCATCTGGCAGATTGAAAATTTTTTATCTCATCAATGATTCTATCTGCTTGTTGTGCTGTCAATTGATACATCACTCTGTCATGTCCTTTATATATATATTTGTATATATACTTGACAGCTTCAATAGCACAACATATTTCCACATTGATGTGACAATCATATTTAGCAAGAAGATATGGATTATAAGGAACAATCCATCGATTTTCCAACTCATGTTCTCTGATGTACACTCTGCTGCCATCATCTCGTCTTCTGTATATAGGATAGGAATTTTTTTCATGTTTTGTGTATGCTGAGAAATCCTTTGGATAGTTGCTTCTGCACTTGTGATTCTGTCGCATGCAAGGATTACTTGGATTCATTGGTCCACATGGTCCGTGAAGCATATATTTTATAACCAGAGAATATAAGTAAGGTGACAATCTTGTCATACTCTTCTGGTGAAAACACCTTTGAATGCTCTTTTAAAATGATCAAGAAATAAGCATGCGGCAAACCACTTTTCTGAAATTCAATAACATAAGTATAAGCAGCAACATGACCAAAAAGATGCTTCTTGAAAAGATCTTCCTTCAATTGTTCTATTTTTGCACGAAATACTCGTGCAATCAAGTCTGGCCGATTCTGAGTCTCATCTGGTTCCTTAAGATGGTTCTTTATTTCAGGCCAAGAAGAATTACTAGTCATTGTAAGGAAAATATCTGGCTTTCCATAACATTGGACAAGGGTCATACCATCCATATATCGCCGTCTCATATCCCTTGGTCCTCCTATAAAACTTGCCGGCAGAATGATACGTTTTCCTACATCTGATGCATTTATGTGGCCCTTTGCTATGATATCGAGTAATCCTTGATATGCTTCTGTCCTTAATTTGTTTTGCTTGTTTATGTGAAATTCAAGACATGATGTCTCCAGTTTGACATAACTATCAACAGAATATTGTTGCAGTAGACGGCAGATATGCAGCAAATATGATTGATCTGTATCTCGCATTTGAAACTTGTAAGCATAATATTCTCGGCATGAAACTGTTGGTCTTTTCTTTTTTTTCTTCTTAGCAGCTGTTAACATAACAAAAATGTAACAATTAGAGATTTTATATTATAGTCAATAAAGAGTAAAAATTATAAGTGTTTGTAGGTGTACCTGTCTGTTCTGCATCAAATATTTGTTCTACATCATTACACTGATGAAGAGAAACCAGATTTTCGCTTTCACAGGTCTGATGAGATTGGTTGTAAATCTGAGCCTTTGTCTTTCGAAGGATTCCAGGATGCCATCCAGTTTCTCCACGAGCAAATATCAGTGGATATTGTAATGTGTCATAGCAACCGTAATGTTGCTTAAGTATTTTTTTGCCTCCTGCTTTTGTGCAGATTTCAATTTCTCTTGGACTGTCTCCATTGGTATTATCATTGTCTGACCAGATTGCTGCCACTTGAGAGACTGAAGGAACATTGAAAACACATTGATCTAATCCTGGATCAGATTTAAGGAAAATTCTGTATTTATCTATATCTTCAATGTCTGCTAATCTCCGGATAAACACAAAATAAGGGTTCTCATCAAGAATGGATTTTAGCTGTTGAACAATTGAGTCTCTGAATTTGCTAGATAGAGCCATTCTGTTCTGCATCTCATGTTCTGTATCATGAAAATACAGTTGGAGATTTGATGCCTTTTCGCCATCAGAAGGTTTTAATAGATTGACAAAATGATAGATTTGCCCTTGGACTCGAAATGTGCAGATGCCTCTGTTTCTTTTACTGAGATCCTTGTCATAGTGAACTCCCAGTGATGTAAAAGCAAACATATTGTTGTAACTCCTGATACATTGTCTAAATTCGATAGCTTCAGGAGTATTTCCTCTATAAAGTTCCACAAGTTGATCTGGCATTTTTGTCTATGCTAGACGAATTTCTCCTGATGCACAACAAAATCTTGGTGGTTCCATATAGAAACGCTTAGCATGACAATGTGGACAATCAGGAACAGATGGGAGGATAGTTGGTTCTAATGGTATTTGCTGGACCAATGGTATATTCTTTGTGCGTCGCGTTTGAGCTAAGAGTGTTAAGCATGAATCTGAATGAGTTATAATATAAAAGTAGATAAAGTCTATTGTATCTATTAGGAGATTAAAACAATGAAAATGGTATGGAGGTTTCTGTCGCACCAATTCGATTTTGGACAAGTGTAGAGGAACTTGATGGTTCTGCTACTACTGTTGACTGTGCTGAAAATTAGTTATTGTAATTTCAGCTATGGTATTGATGTGAAGGTTAGAATGTATTTTAGACACGTGCTATAATAATATAGGATTAATTGTTTATTGATTTTACTGGAGTAAACAAGGAACGTACAAGTGTAGATTGGGCAAGTGAACCATTGAGGGACAACATCAGATGAAGGGGAATCGAAAATGTTTTCTAGGACTGGATCATTTGCTGCAGGAAGATGATCTATATATATATATATATATATATATATATATATAAGCATTTTATGCGATATTGAACTAAGGAATAAAAGAATGGCAAAAGTATATGAAAAAAGGCCAGAAGTGAATAAATACATGGATCAATTGCAGATATAGCTGATGTTGATAAGTTGTCCAATATATGAGGAAGTGGCATGACATGAAAAGGAAAACAGGAAGAAGGACTTGGAACAAAAGGTGAAGACTGGCAAAAAGCATCAAAAGGTCTATAAGGAAAGGAGCTGATAGCTGTTGTTGCAGTAGTATAAATAGGTACATCAACTAAATGGCCTTCATATCCAGAACAAATAGGAACAGATGGAACATCTGCAATGTTAGGAGTGCTGGATTTATCAACTGCAACAGAGTCTGTCTTTTGGTTCTCTATCTGTGCAGCCTGCTTGTGTCGTCTGGCTATTTCTGCAGCGTATCTGTCTCGTCGTCGTTGATTTTTTTGGATACGACATTCATCTTGAGAACAAATTTTACGCTTTCGAGGCATACTAAATAAAATTAATGGCCAAATAGGAGTACACGTTATAATTAATGATAGCTATGATTGGATATAAGAAGCAAAAAATGAATTCAGTTGGTATCAGCAATCTGAGATTATAGAATTGAGAACTACCATGCACTCATAAAATAGTAAAATGAATAATATGTAAACATAAACATAAAAATTGTAAGACAGTAGGCGGAATATAAAATGGAATACATCACCTTTAATTTGATATGCAGCAAGCACAACGGAATGGAATAGTGAGGGAAATGAGAAAAAGTGTGCAATTAAAATGTAGATCATAGCAAAGTCAGTGAAAAGGAAAGATAAAAAATTATAGTAATAATAATGATAATTATAATGAGTGAAAAAGTAAGTCATTATAAAATGAGCAACTCCTAAATAGGAAAGCATCATGCATGCAGATGCACGTAAGGGAAGAAAAAGTTCAAATCAAACAATTATGACATGCATCAGGCATCAACATCAGACACGCAACAAAAAAGGACATAAAATACAAACAAAAGGCAAGAAAAATGGAGGAGTACAAAGGAATATTTGTCTGATAGGACACAATAAATGAAGACAGAAATAGTATGAAAGGCAGTTAAATGGTCGAATGAAAGAACTGATAGAAGTCAGAATTTAGAAGTCTATTAACGGGAAACAAGGAGAAGAATAACAGCTAGGCAGAAAATTACTGAAAAAAAGACAGGACTAAAGAGTAAAGGATCTATTAGGAGGCAAAAGCAGTCATAAGAGATATAAATGCATATTCATAAATATAAAGGGAAATAGGCCATAATGATAAAACATGCATGTGTCATGGCAACAGGTCAAGCAAAAAAGACAAAGCAAAGCATTAACGCAAGAAAAGCATTGGATACATAGATGATACAGGTAAATCTAAAATGACCAAAAAATGGAAAGAAACACTGTTAAGACGGGAACTGAAGTATACAAAGTAACTTACCAGACAGGAGATTGAGCAGAGAAGACGCAATACAATAACAAAAAGTAACAGTGAAAGTGAGCCTCAATAAACCAAAGAAAAAACTGAGCTGAGAACCGGAGTCAACGGAATAAGTAAAATAATTACACAGCTAATAAAAGAAGGTACTTGGTGGCAGTAAAGATCCAACGGACAGGGAACTAGAAGGATTAAAATCAAGCATAATGAATGGTGATAAGATAATGTATGTACCAACTAAACATGTGGGTCTATTTAATGTAGATTAGATGGTGAAAAGAATTGATGTGAAAGGAATGAACAGAAATAGTGACCATGCAAGTAGATGAATGACAGTTGGCCATAAAGTAATGTAAATAGTAAATAAACACATGGGTACATTAAATGAAGATTAGATGGTGGTAAAATTTAGCATAAGAAAGAGTAAAAGAAAAGAAATATACTGAAGAATATAAATTCATAAATATAATATATACAAATTAAGGATTTTTAACAATTTGATATTATATATTTAGAAATCAAGGATTTTTAACAATTTGGTATTATAAATTTAGAAATCATATATTTATATTTATTGAGCGATTAATTCGTTTTTAAATAAATAAATATTCAATTGATTTATTTTGAAGTTTATATATATTAGATAGATGTTAACTATATATGGTTCTCATTGATTTGTATAAATATGAAACATCATAGTCAATTTATATATATTGATTACATATACATAGAATTTTTATTTATTTGTATATATTAGATAGATGCATGTAAGATTTTTATGAATTTGCAATTTTTTTCATATTTAATATTTTTGTTAAGATATACATTTCGAGAAAATTAATAAAAATAAAAAGAAAGTTATTGTATGTATATGTATTAGAAGTGCATAGCATTTTTAGCGATGTGTGTATTTTTGAATACCTAATATTTTTGTGAATATACACATTTTCAACAAAGTTAATGAATAAGCAAGTTAATAAATAAGCGAATAGATATAAAGAAGGAGGGACAATATCTCACATGTAAGATTTTTAGGGATTCGGGATTTTTTTGATATTAACATATTTGCTATTATATACACTATGGAGAAAATTAATAAATAAGTGAATAAATATAAAAAAGGAAGGAAAATCATAAACATAGAAATAAGATTAAAATTATAATTTTTTGATATAAATAACACATATTATACATTAATACAAAGCGGCATTATTAATTTATATATATTAGATACACACTAAACATATATATAATTTATATATATTAGATACAGACTAAAGACATAGAATTTGTATTCTTCTGCATATATTAGATGCACATTGAATTTTTATCGAGTCGTATATTTTTTAGAAAATTACTTTGTTCATAAATACATTTTGGAGAAAGTTAATAAATATAAAAGAGCAGAGGAAATTATATTTTGAAGAAAGCCATGTTAATATAAATTTAGGGAATCAATATTTTTGTGGAAATTTTGAAGAAAGTTAATAAATAAGCAAATAAATATAAAATAGCAAGGAAAATTAGGAAGAAATGAATAAATATAAAAAGAAAATTATTGAATGTATATGTATTAGACGTGCATAGCATTTTTAGCGATGTGTGTAATTTTTGAATACCTAATATTTTTGTGAATATACACATTTTCAACAAAGTTAATGAATAAGCGAGTTAATAAATAAGCGAATAGATATAAAGAAGGAGGGACAATATCTTATATGTAAGATTTTTAGGGATTCGGGATTTTTTTGATATTAACATTTTTGCTATTATATACACTATGGAGAAAATTAATAAATAAGTGAATAAATATAAAAAAGGAAGGAAAATCATAAACATAGAAATAAGATTAAAATTATAATTTTTTGATATAAATAACACATATTATACATTAATACAAAACGGCATTATTAATTTATATATATTAGATACACACTAAACACATATATAATTTATATATATTAGATACAGACTAAAGACATAGAATTTGTATTCTTTTATGTATATTAGATGCACATTGAATTTTTATCGAGTCGTATATTTTTTAGAAAATTACTTTGTTCATATATACATTTTGGAGAAAGTTAATAAATATAAAAAAGTAGAGGAAATTATATTTTGAAGAAAGCCATGTTAATACAAATTTAGGGAATCAATATTTTTGTGGAAATTTTGCAGAAAGTTAATAAATAAGCAAATAAATATAAAAGAGCAAGGAAAATTAGGAACATAAAAATGGGTAGTTTTTTAACTGATAAAAACGCAGACAAAGGAAACGCTAGAAGATAGCAATTACAAGAGTACAAGATGGAAGAAACATTTTTGAATGATAACAACGGGCACAAAGAAAACGGGTGAAGACAACAATTGCAGCAGTAGAAGATATGGAAGAAACAAAAGGACAAAATCGGTTGCAAAATTACAAAGGAACCAAGACAAAAGGGCATAATCGGAATACAAAGGATCATGAAGCTAGAAATGAAGACAGCAGTGGTCTAAGAAATCAACTCCAGAGCTGGCGAAAAGACACAAAAGACCAAAATTACTAACAGAATTGCATTGAAACCGGCACAATCAACTGTAGGTCGGGCTTCGCGGCTTTATGTAGTTTAGATTAGATTAGATCGATAGATAGATAGATTAGATATGTAGTTTAGATAGATAGATAGATATAATACTATATATATATATATATATATTTTAATTTAGACTCCGGTGGCGATTTAAGCCAAGAAAGCATAGGAAGAACCTGGAAAAGAGAAAAGGGAAAAACAGAAAATTCTCTCTGCGATGGCTTACGTCGAAAGAGGTACTTTTCTATCTAAATTTGGGGTTTATCTAATGCAACGATTTTGAGAAATCTTCTTGATTTTGAGCACGGTTTTGATTTGATTCTAATAGTTTATTGTGTAAATTTCGTGTGAATTGCAGATTTGATGTTTTTTTTTTGTTTTTAAGGTTTTCTTCTGCTTGGATTGGTAGTCAATTAGTTTTGTTTTGAGGTCTTTTTTTTTTTTTTTTTTGTTTTTGAGTCATTTTAGTTTGCTATATTTAATGGTTTGCTAGAACATATTTGTATCTGCAGCAGTGGAATGACAATTTGATTATAGAGTACAGATTAGGGCATATATTGATTGAAATAACTTGGTTTTCGAGTTAAAATCTATAGACGAAGAATGATTGTTCAATGATCACACATGAAGAAGCTAAAAAAAAGAAAAAAAAAAAAGAGAAGAATGAACAGGATTAAGATTGGAA
Source organism: Coffea eugenioides (assembly GCF_003713205.1). Taxonomy (NCBI): domain Eukaryota; kingdom Viridiplantae; phylum Streptophyta; class Magnoliopsida; order Gentianales; family Rubiaceae; genus Coffea; species Coffea eugenioides. Next base: position 30,404,210 of record NC_040044.1, on the reverse strand, counting down.
ACTTCAGTGGAAAGGGCTCGCCAATGGAAGTTGAGGGTTCAGTTTTTGACCATCAAGCTGCAACTTGACATTTGATTAGTGCGGCCAAAGTTGTCAGCCTCAGGCCCAGTAATTACTAGCTTAAGATCAAATTCTGTTGCATATTAAGCGTCTGTGAAGCGATTCACACCCGCTTGATAAGTTGTAAAATGGGCGTCTTTTTTTTTTTTTTTAAATCCATTTTGGTAATAATGTTTAGGACAACTTTTCTCTGGTCACATGTTCTGAAAGTTTGTCATTCACAGAGTTCTCATATTGTTGAAATGATCACCAGTCCAATTTTGTTATTTTTCTGTTGCACATTATTCATTTGTATCTCTATAATGTGTATATTCTATATCTAGATGTTGATATTGAATTATATTAGAAGATATTATCTCTACCGTATGCAATCCTTTTTATGATGAATAAATTAATTTCTTTGTCTTCTTCTTGAATAAGTGGATTTTGCCTGTGGAAGAAGGTTGTTTGGAAGCAAAAGATTGGCCAGTATATGAGGGGTAACATTTGGAAACAATCCATGCACAATTAAGGAAAATGGAAATCAATCACATGAATATAGTATTTCTTTGATCACTTGTCTACTTTTGATTCACTTCTCTATGTTCTTGTCACATTGTCACAAGGAAATGTTGGCTATCTAATATTTGGGTTCCTTCTGGGTCTTGATTTTTGGCTTGTTTCAGTTGCATTTCATTTTTCTCCCCCGTTCTCTTGTTTTGGAGAGCTTTTTTTCAGTTCTTTTAGGTATATGTTGAGAAACGATGTTTGGTGTCCCTTTGATATGCCTTTCAATATTCATGTAGACATGTTCATACAGGTGGCATGATACTACACTTATACATACCTAATAGCCATCAAGCTTATTGAACATTAAGGAAATCAAGGTTTTGTTTCTATCTCAAAGCCCAGATGAACTCAGACGGTCCTGCTATTGGTAAAGTTAAATCTTGGCAGTTGGCCACAAAAGATGTGGAAGGGGAAAAGAAAAACTTTTCCACTACCCAACCTGTATATTTCTAAAGTTAAGATATGGCTTCAGTATAGACAATCTGGTTTGCATGTCTGAGGTATTGATCTCTCTGATGTACAAATAACACCCGCTAACAAAAAACAATGTGCTTACCATTCTTTCTTCAGTAGGCAATGTTTTCTTATGGTATTTTTACAGCATTTGTTTGTAGGCTGGGGTATGAAAGAGTGGTAGAGGAATTACAAAGGGAAATAAAGTTCTAAAATAATGGCAACTGAAATAGGACATAAAGTTGGGTATTACAGTGAGTTACATTTGTTACAGTCCTGAAGGCTGAACAGCTTTCTGCTACCAGTCAAATTGTGGAAGCAAGTCTGTCTTGATCCCTCATTTTCCAGATTCTCTGGCATGTCAAAACAAGTTTAGTGGTTTATATGCTACTGTGTTTCCTAATTGGGATTTCGTCTTTCGCTGCTAAGCTAACTTGCAAATATTGACATTGGCAATGACTATTTTGAAGAAATACTTCAATTTGCAACCATAACTGATGCTAGTTGGTTTGAAGCTGGTGGTCATGAAAGCAGTCTATATCTGTCTACTATTGCCCGCCTAATTTTTGAAAAGTCTAGGATCAGATTGGCTTCATAATCAAATGATTTATTTCAGATGTCAGTGGATGATAATGCTATTATGCAAGGAAGTTCGTTTTATTTATTTTATTTTTGGGCTGGGAAACAAGGTGATAAAGTAATACCTGAATAGCTTCAAAACAGTTACTTCAAAACAGTTACTTCAAAACAGTTACTTCAAAGCAAGTCTGTCTTGATCCCTCATTTCTCTTCTTTCCCTTTCTTTTCTGTCCAAATCCTCCACTCCCAAACGTAGATTAGACTAGATTAGATTATAGGAATTCTATTATTCTACATTTGCGGAAAAAAAAGGGGGCTCATTCTTTTTTTACTTTCACTGTTTCTTCCTTTTTACTCAATCCACCGCGACCCTTCGCTTCTCATCTTCCCCTGATACCCAGATTTTGGAAAACATACAGGAAACACAAAACTCGTGCTTTAGGTGCCTACGATTTCAGTAACAAGCAGTCAGCCTCTTGAAAACGCTTTCTGGATCCCCAGGTTCCCGTCCGGCCTAGGGTTTATCGGGAACCTTCTGAGTTCTGAGGAAGAAGATGAATCCATTGACTTTAGTGAAGCGGATTCAGAACATCAATGCGAAAGAAGCAGCCCTGGGCATCTCCGACGAGGCGTCCTGGCACAGCAAGTACAAAGACTCTGCTTATGTTTACGCCGGCGGCCTCCCTTTTGACCTCACCGAAGGCGATCTCCTCGCCGTCTTTGCTCAGTAAGTCCGGGACTCGCTCAAAAGAAGTTATATTTTCAGCGCGGAAGTTAAATGTCTTTCAGTCGACCGACCCAAATAAAAAATAGTAATTTGATTATCCTTTTTATGCGATTATTGATGAACTGATTTTAGGTACGGGGAGATAGTTGATGTTAATCTTGTTAGAGATAAAGGCACCGGAAAATCTAAAGGCTTTGCTTTCATTGCTTATGAAGATCAAAGAAGCACAATTCTTGCCGTAGGTCAGTCCTCAGCATTCAGCAATTTCTGTAATTCTTTATTATTATTATTATTTCTCCGTTTTTTTGCGTTGGAAGATTATTTTTTGTATTTTAATTTAAAGTTTTTGGGGTTGTTAGATAATTTGAATGGTGCCCAAATTCTTGGGAGAACAATCAGAGTTGACCATGTTTCTAAATATAAAAAGAAAGAGGAAGAGGATGAAGAGACTGAGCAGCGAAAGAGGGAGGAGCGTGGGGTTTGCCGTGCCTTCCAGAGGGGTGAGTGCAATCGCGGAGCAGGGTGTAAATTTTCGCATGATGAACGAGTGAGTGAGATTTTTCTTTGTTTTGTTTTGTTTTTAGGCTTTTTGGATTGGGATTCTTAGTTCATATTAAAATGGCTAGTTGCACCATCTTTGATTTTAATTCCTGTTTATCAAAACAAGTAAGAACTTCAATGGTAATGTATTGCTTTCCTGTTTATTGCATTATCAGGTATTCTGTTTAATTCTGCTTGGTATTCTTTGCAGACGTAATTGCTCTAAAACTATAAACTGTCTCCGTTTTAGTTAATTTAGCATACAACTCTTGGTTGTAGTTAATGAAATAACATACTATGGATGTTTGGCTGAGTCACAATTTACCAGTCCTGGAAATGTTGCTGGGCTTCCGTAGTTAATAACTTATGAAGGCTACTTTTTGCTACTTACTTTATAGCTAGTATGTGTGATAGCATCTCTTAAGTTGCTTGTGCTTTTCTATTCTTGGTCTAGAGAGCTGCAAACACAGGATGGGGTCATGAGGAAGATAGACGTTCAAGATGGGCCAATGACAAGTTTGAGGGTTCCACAGGTAACAGAAAACAATCTGGTGTGCCAGACCGTGTTCTGGAATCTGCTAATCAGAAAGGGCGTGGGTTGACAGATAAGGACTACAGAGATTCCAGGGCGAAGGGCACCAAGACGGGCTTAGACAGACACTATGAACATGGTGAATTGAGTCCCACAGATAGGGGACACAGGGACTATGAGAAGAGATTGGACAGAAAGGAGACAGATGCGAGGCATAGGGATGACAGGAATGACTTGCGTGATAGAGAGTCAAGGAGGCGTGATGCCAAATCAAACTCGGGAGAAGATCGTAATGGTAGAGATGAGAAAAGATCAAGAAAGTATGAAGATGGATCCTACACAAATGAGGATAGAGATAGTAGGTGTTTGGACAGAAGGTCGACTCGTGATAAGGTAGCCTCCCCAAGCCGTCCTAGAAACTCTGATGATGATCATCGGCATAGGTCTCTCAGGTAGCAGGAATCCTCTAGTTTTGGGGACAGATGCTGGGCGTTTCTAATGACTACAGGCTCTTGGTTTTTGGCTCCACTGTACCCTTCTTCAGGTTGCCTAGTTTTATCATGCGTGAGGAAAATTGCAGCAAGGCAAATAATGACTTACTGCATACTGTTGCATTTGCTACAAGATGGTACTATTTGATACCTTAATTCCGAGGAAGGCATTTAATTAAGTAGGTGCCTCTCCCAAATGTTGCATTATCAAAGTTGTAATGGCTGTGTGAGACTAGGGATAAATCCGTTAGAACCCCTTGTTTGCATCAAGGTAAATGGTTCTTTGCCATTCAGTGTACTAATCTTCTAAGCCAAGTTTCCTTCTAGAGTTCACTTATCATCTTATTTTCTGTTTAAAATCATTATGTAGTATCTTTTAATGATAATCTACTGCAAATCTACCCATACTGCATTAATGTTAGATCACATTTATATCTACCACTGACACTTCATAATAATTTTATAGTAGTAGATTTTATTTGTGGTTCTACAGCAGCCACAAGTATATTAGTATCTTCCACTTCTTTTTCCTTTTCAAGCTGAGATTAAGGTGGCGTTTGGTTCGCACATCGGAATTGGATTCGGATTCGGAATCGGATATCTTGGGTTTGGAATGAGGTCATTCATTCTAATACATTTGTTTGGTTCAAGTACCTGGAATGTGTATCATTACTATAGTTGATGTTTGGTTCGTCGACTCTTTCGGAATGGAATATAATAAATATATTATAAATCACATTATAAATGATAGTTATTGGCTCTTTGTAAATGAGATATAAGAAATTTTTACTAATTAAATATATTAGTATAAATGTATTAGTAAATTTAGTCTAACTGATTAATAATTTCTATTAGTAAACATGTATAATTATTAGTATAATTGATAATATTAATTATATTACACAAATTAATATACATTATATAATATATATAACTAATATTATTATTATTATAAGTTTGTAACTAATTAAATTAAATATTATATATATATAATTAAATATAAATATACAAATGTTATAATATAAATATACAATTATAATTATATAATATATACAAATATTAATTATACAAATATTTTATATAAATGTAATATATATTACATATTAAATATAGTTGTTATTATATATTATTTTATTTAAAATAATAATAATTATTATAATTATATAATTTATTAATATTACATACATGTATATATTATAATTATACGCACATATAATATACATTTATAAATATACATATATATTATAAATATATTATTATATAATATTAATATATTTATAATATATATTATATAAGTATAATTATATTTAACTAAATAATTATAAGTATAATTATATAATATAATAATATCATTATTATAAGTTTGTAACTAATTAAATTAAATATTATATATAATTAATTATAATTATATGAAAGTTATAATATAAATATAAATATATAAATATATAATATATAAATATTAATTGTACTAATATTTTATATAAATATAATGCATATTAGTTAGATATAGTTATTATATATTATTATATTTAAAATAATAAATATAATTATAATTATATAATTTATTAATATTATATACATGTATTTATTTTAATTATATGCACATATAATATACATTTATAGATATACATATATATTATAAATATATTATTATATAATATTAATAAATTTGTAATATATATTATATAAATATAATTATATTTAACTAAATAATTATAATATATATTTATATAATGTACTAATATTATAATTATAATATATTATATATATGTATATATTATAATATATAATAAATATAATAAATATAAATATTAATTATATCATTGTATAATTATAATATGTAATTGGATTTGTTTCTTGGAATCAAACTTGGGAATCGGACGAAACCCACCAAAATACTTGGAAATGGAGAAACACCAAATTTTTAGAAATCATTCCAAGATTTCAATTCCCATTCCAGTGAACCAAACACCATTTATGGGGTTCATTCCATTCCCCGAATCCGATACCCTCTTACCAAACGCTCCTAAGTGTGTCTAAAACTAAACTAAAAGCATAGGGGCAATACATCTAATTGTGCTCTACGAATGACATGAATGTTTTTCTGGACATTCTATAAGAAATTATTTCTTATTAATATTCGTTTAGTGCTTTATTACGTACTTGAAACTTTTCCTGTACCAATAAATGGAGCTTTTCTCTGCTAGTTGGTATAGAAAGTCCTAATCAGTAACCACTTACTATTCTTCTTCTGTTCTCTCTTCCTTTATTGAGAAATACCTGAGCCTCTTTTTTAATCCTGAATGTTACACCCTTTACTCTGCATAAGAATATGCTTTGCATAGATATTGCCTGTGACGTTTGAAGTTTCCCTACTATTACTCTAAGAAGTTTTATCCTGTTGTAATAAGTGTACTATCTTCATATTATTGTTACAACTTGAAACAAAAATTTGGGGCTTGTCATGTTTTCAGTGTCTGAAAAAATATTTAAAAAACTCTTCAGCTTTGAAAGGTTGGAATAGGACTAACAGAAATTGTTTATTTGTTTGTTTTAGCAATTTGTTGGTCTTCATATTTAATTGTCCTTAGTATATGGGTGGTTTTGTGTAGGAATGTACTCCTTTTGGACTTTTAATAGATGGTATAAATCAAACGCTCTAATTCTTGAAAGAAATGAAGAGTTAGACTAAATTCTTTTTAATAAAATGAAAGTTTGAATAATTAGTGGTTTGCATAGCCCATATACTGACAATAAAGTAGGCAGGAAAAACGCTATTGAGCATCTCTGCTTTTGATACACAAATGCATAGCGAAAGAGGCACTTTTCCATCTTTCTATTTTCTTTTAGAATAGTTAAGGAAAATGTCTAAGCAACAATTGTATATTCAAGTTATTATCAGCAGGTTGAAGGGAATTTCCATCACCATTAAACAAATAGCTACACAAGAACCTAAACTGTTAATGTAATTTCAGAGAAATGCATCACCACTGTTATTGTATGGAACAGGAGATCCTGCTGAAAGGTTTTCTGTAACTGGAGGTGGACTCGAATAGTGGCGAAAATATGAAGATCTTAAATTGGAGCTGAAATTAGTAAGAGATAGGAGATGAAATTTTTCCGAAACCATTTACACCATTGGTCTGACTTTTCATGTCTTCAGAGACGGTTTCCTAGAGTATGCTTTCTACGAACTTCTTATCTGCATGTAAGATATCTCCTGTTTTCTTTAAATACCAGAAGGCCAAAGGATTGCATATGATTTATAAAGATGAAATTTAGCTGTCAATAAATGTTGAATAGACCTTGCATCCGGTGATTGGTTGTGAGTCCACTCTAACAGAAACTGAAGTGTTAGGTTGAATATAAAAAGATCCAAAAGAGCAGTGACTTCCTTCAAGTTTTTCTGATTTTCCCTTCAATATAGCAAGCTTTTGTTCAATTGAGTTAGTGGTATGGCTTAAGCACCAAAGGGAATGAAACGCATGCAACTGCTGATTCAGTTTAGTTCATGAAACATTTCAGAAAAACTGCTGACTTGTAGAAGTTCTGATGTAGCTTCACTCAAAATGAAAGCACCGGAGAATGCTTCAATGTAAGAGAAAGGAAGAATCAAAAGGGGAAAACGAATTTTTAAGTGAAAATAAAAACATTCACCTGCACAAGTGAAGAATGGTGGTTCAGATCCTTCAGTGACAACATAGAGAGGAGTCTGCAATTGATGCTGCTTAAGTGAATTTTCCTTCCCAAGGAACTTCTGGTTTCTCCAAGGTAGAACAATAAATGAATAACATGGATATTGTAACCAAAGGTAACATAAACCACGATGCTTCACGCATGGCAAAAAATCATCAATATGTGTGTGAAAAATGTTAAAAGTACAAGTTTAAAGAGCATATGTCCTAGATAGAGCTGTAAACGAACCGAATCGAACCGAGTATCTCATGTTTGAGTTCTGTTCGTTAAGCAGTTCGAACAACGTTCGTGTTCGTTCGTTAATTTTCGAACTCCAAACCTGTGTTCGTGTTCGGTTCGTTAAGTAAAATTCGTGTTCGAGTTCGAGTTCGAGTTCGAGTTCGGCTCGTTTAACATAAACGAGCCGTTCGCGAACATGTTCGAAATGCTCGAATCCAAATTATTTTATGCCTTAAATATGCCATGCAAATTATTAATCATTCTAAAAAATAATTAAAGCACTAAGTGACTAAATTCTATTATTCATTAACTATATAACTAACATTAACATAAAAACAACAAATAAAACAAAGAAATTTGCCCTCCAAATATAAAAGTCCAGCCATAAAATTAACCCTAAAATTTGTTAAATGATAATTATGTCTATGTTCGCGAACGTTCGTTAAAACTCGCGAACATGTTCGTGTTCGCGAACGTTCGTTTAGCATGTTAGCGAACGTTCGTTAAAACTCGCGAACATGCTCGTGTTCGCTCGATTATTAATCGAACAAAAAAATTCGTTCGAACTCGGTTCGTTTAAAATTTCGAACGAGCCTTTCACGAACACGAACGAGCCGAAACGAACCGAGCTACCGAACAGCTCGGTTCGTTTAACAGCTCTAGTCCTAGACCGTAAAGCCGACATGATGTGTTCTGTTCTGGCTTAGAAACCACAGGTTCTTGAACCATACATGTCAAAGAAAGTATAGATGCACCATATAATTTTTATTCTAGAAGCTGCTAAACCAACATATGCTAAGGCCATATGAAAGCAAAATCTTCCGAACAGGCCAGAAAAAAAAGCTAAATGAATCATTCAAGAAAAGCATTCAATCATAACCAGGCCAAGAGTAACTGAGTAAGAGCTTGATGCTTTGACTTAGCAGGTGAATGGTGCCCCGCCCAGACATAGATATCAGAATGGCAATCTAGTACTAGCACATCTTCTGCTGTTAAATCATGCTGGGAGAAGTTAACCGTCTTCCTAATGTCACCAGAAACTTGGTTCCATGAACTATATAGACAAAAAAATCTCAGCGGCCATTATGTTGTTGTCCCGTTGACTTTTGACTATTAAATAAATTTTTGTAATAAATTAGCCACTAAGCTAACCAATACACTTGTGGTCACTTTGTCGACTATTGCTCTTAATCTACAAAATAATCAGAACACGTGTTAAAATGCAAATGTATGTTTGTACCATAGGTATTTTTTGTAGAGCAATAGTTGACGAAATGGTCATGAGTGTGCCGATTAGTTAGTTTAGTGGTTAATTTGTGATGAAAAATTATTTAGTAATCAAAAGTCGACGCGAGTAATAGTTTAATATCCGTTGAAATTTTTGCCCAACTTTATATGTCACATGTAATAAGGTCCACGAATCACTGCAAAAATGTGATCCTGAAGAATAAACTTGTCTTAAATATGTTTCTGTCCTAATCACATCCACTAAAGTCTATAACAAAGTGTAAACAAAAGAAACAGGAAAGGAAGGAAAAAGAGAAAATGCCCCTCCAGCTTTGAAAATCTGTACCTTTTCTTGCATCTGTTGAATTATGAGGTACAACGCAGATTGTGCCATTCTTCGCTTGATGATCACTTCTTTCTGTCTTTTTTTTGGGTTTACGGTGCAGCTTCCTAGCTTTCAAGTCTGTTTTGAGAAGATTAAACAACTTTCAAGAATTTCGTCAGGGCTCCAAGAACATGAGTTGGCTTTTGGATAGCTACTTTCATCTTTGAACTTTAAATCAAAAGGAGCCTTTTTGTTAATAGCAATTGGTGTTTTACTGGCTAAAATGTGTATTTATTTTGCTTGTTGGCTAACATTTTTCATGTTGGTTTAATAATTTTAGAAATGTATTAAACTAGCTAATAATTTTTGAGAAATTATTATCCTGAAAATTAACTCAAAGATTACATATCATAGTGGGACTAGAGTAGTGAGAAGAAGAAATCTAAACATACGTAAAAGAAGTAATTAGAACTAGTATTCTTTGAGTTTAATTTCACTTTACAACTTTCAATTATATTCACTTTTTTTAATCCTTAAACTTTAAAATAAAACACTATGTCTCTAAAAAAATAGAATCTCTCCAACTTTAATCTCTGAAAGTTTAAAATTGTTCCACTTAAGTATAAAATCTATCCCGCGTCTATCAACGAGTTTACTTAAGTGGGACAAAATTTATTTTAAAAAATAAAATATCTGATTTTAAAGTTTAAAAAATAAAGGCTCTGTTTGGATTCAAGAGTTTTTCAAAAATTAGTTTTTTAAATACTATTAAAATTTTTAAAAAATACTGTAAAAGATACTCTAAAAAATAAGGGAAAATGACATGTTTCATCCTTCACATTTCGCAAAAATATTCTTTTCGTCCCTCACTTTTAAAATGAAGCAAATTCGTCCCTGACATTTAAAAATTAAAGCTATTACATCCCTGAACCTAATTTTCAATCTGAATCAAACCATTCAATAACCCAGTAATAAATTTCGAAAATAGAATTGATAGATCACTCGGTCAATTTCATCATATTCACATGACATTTATTAATCCAAAAAAATATAAATTATAACATAAAAGGCCATTCTTTGTCTTGGAATAGTAGAGTTTTTTTTGGGTAAATCTTTTCATACACCGTTAGTATATCCGCTTGCGAATCTAGATGTGTATCATAAATATAAAATTTGGTGTTTAAATTTAAATTGAAATGATATGGCGATACATAAAACCGTCAGTGTATACAATGATAATGTAGGAAAGATTAATCTTTCTTTTTTATGTTATAATTTTTTATTTTTTATTTTTGGGTTCATTAAATTTTACATGAATATCATGTTGAATTAACCAAGTGATCTACCAATTACACCCTAAAATTTCTAATCAGTTGATTGGTGGTTTGATTCAGATTGAAATTTGGGTTCAGGGATGTAAGAACTTCAGTTTTTAAATGTCAAGGACGAAATTGCTTCGTTTTAAAAGTGAGGGACGAAAAGAATATTTTTGTGAAATGTGAAAGGATGAAACCGATCATTTTCCCAAAAAATAATTTAATTTTTTTAATGTTTAAAAAATATCCCAAAATATATTCTAAAAACTCTTCTACTCTTAAATATCCCAAAATATTTTCTAAAAATATCTCAAAACATACTATAAAAACCTGCTACAATAAAAATTTTTTCAAAAACACCACAAAAAAAACTAATCTAAACGGAATCAAAGTAAGTTGAAGGATGTAAAATGAAATTAACAAGTATTCTTCCAACCAAAATGTCATCGGACCAGAACTCTTTCATTGACGTGGCATCTTACCACTGGTTTAGGGTCTCTAGACCACGTAACAAAAAACCAGCGTTTACTTTAAGTCAACGGTCCCCACGTCGGTAGAGTGTAGACTAATCCAGACGACTATTAGATCACGATGATGAAGTCGACGGTTCTCCAGAATCGGCGTATGATGAACTTTAGCACACATGATTTTATTATACAATACTATATATTTTAATTTAGGCTCCTTTGGCGATTTAAGCCAAGAAAGCATTGGAAGAACCTGGAAAAGAGAAAAAGGAAACACAGGAAATTCTCTCTGCGATGGCCTACGTCGAAAGAGGTACTTTCTGTCTAAATTTGGGGTTTATCTAATGCAACGATTTTGAGAAATCTTCTTGATTTTGATCATGGTTTTGAGTTGATTCTAATAGTTTATTGTGTAAATTTCGTGTGAATTGCAGATTTGATGTTTTTTTTTTTGTTTTAAGGTTTTCTTCTGCTTGGATTGGTAGTCAATTAGTTTTGTTTTGAGGTTTTTTTTTGTTTTTGAGTCATTTTAGTTTGCTATATTTAATGGTTTGCTAGAACATATTTTTATCTGCAGCAGTGGAATGACAATTTGATTATAGAGTACAGATTAGGGCATATATTGATTGAAATAACTTGGGGTTTTTGAGTTAAAATTTATAGACGAAGAATGATTGTTCAATGATCACACATGAAGAAGCTGAAAAAAAGGGACAAAAAAAAGAATGAACAGGATTAAGATTGGAAACTTTAGTGGACAGGGCTCGCCAATGGAAGTTGAGGGTTCAGTTTTTGACCATCAAGCTGCAACTTGACATTTGATTAGTGCGGCCAAAGTTGTCAGCCTCAGGCCCAGTTATTACTAGCTTAAGATGAAATTCTGTTGCATATTAAGCGTCTGTGAAGCGATTCACACCTGCTTGATAAGTTGTAAAAGGGGCCTCTTTTTTTTTTTTAAATCCATCTTGGTAATAATGTTTAGGACAACCTTTCTCTGGTCACATGTTCTGAAAGTTTGTCATTCACAGAGTTCTGATATTGTTGAATTGATCACCAGTCCAATTTTGTTATTTTTCTGTTGCATATTATTCATTTGTATCTCTATAATGTGTAAATTCTATATCTAAATGTTGATATTGAATTATATTAGAAGATATTATCTCTATCGTATGCAATCCTTTTTATGATGAATAAATTAATTTCTTCGTCTTCTCCTTGAATAAGTGGATTTTGCCTGTGGAAGAAGGTTGTTTGGAAGCAAAAGATTGGCCAGTATATGAGGGGTAACATTTGGAAACAATCCATGCACAATTAAGGAAAATGGAAAGCAATCACATGAATATAGTGTTTCTTTGATCACTAGTCTGCTTTTGATTCACTTCTCTATGTTCTTGTCACATTGGCATAAGGAAATGTTGGCTATCTAACATTTGGGTTCCTTCTGGGTCTTGATTTTGGCTTGTTTCAGTTGCATTTCATTTTTCTCCCCGTTCTCTCATCTAGAGAGCTTTTTTGCAGTTCTTTTAGGTACATGTTGAGAAACGATGATTGGTGTCCCTTTGATATGCCTTTCAATATTCATGTAGACATGTTCATACAGGTGGCATGATACTACACTTATACATACCTAATAGCTATCAAGCTTATTGAACATTAAGGAAATCAAGGTTTTGTTTCTTTCTCAAAGCCCAGATGAACTCAGATGCTCCCACGATTGGTAAAGTTAAACCTTGGTAGTTGGCCACAAAAGATGTGGAAGGGAAAAAGAAAAACTTTTCTGCTACCCAACCTGTATATTTCTAAAGTTAAGATATGGCTTCAGTATAGACAATCTGGTTTGCATGTCTGAGGTATTGAACCCTCTGATGTTTTACAAATAACACCCGCTAAAAAAAAACAATGTGCTTACCATTCTTTCTTCAGTAGGCAATGTTTTCTTATGGTATTTTTACAGCATTTGTTTGTAGGCTGGGTTTCTGCGGTATGAAAGAGTGGTAGAGGAATTACAAAGGGAAATAAAGTTCTAAGATAATGGCAACTGAAATAGGACATAAAGTTGGGTATTACAGTGGGTATTACAGTCCTGAAGGCTGAACAGCTTTCTGCTACCAGTCAAATTGTGGAGGCAAGTCTGTCTTGATCCCGCATTTTCCAGATTCTCTGGCATATGGAAATGTATCTTGTGGCAGTTATGGAGTACAAGTTTCAGAGTTTATATGCTACTGTGTTTCCTAATTGGGATTTCATCTTTCACTGCTAAGCTAACTTGCAAATATTGACATTGGCAATGACTATTTTGAAGAAATACTTCGATTTGCAACCATAACTGATGCTTGTTTGTTTGAAGCTGGTGGTCATGAAAGCAGTCTATATCTGTCTACTATTGCCTGCCTAATTTTCGAAAAGTCTAGGATCAGATTGGCTTCATAATCAAATAATTTATTTCAGATGTCAGTGGATGATTATGCTATTATGCAAGGAAGTTCGTTTTATTTTATTTTATTTTTGGGCTGGGAAACAAGGTGATAGAGTAATACCTAAATAGCTTGAAAACAGTGTAACTTTTTGTCACATGTATGTTTTAGGGGTTGTCAAATCCAAACGATCATTATGGAGATTGAGAACAATCACTGACTTTTTCTGGGCCATTGTCAACTTCATTGGGGTGTTCTTCACGACAATGTTCTCGGTAATTTCAGAATTTGCATGTGTTTTATTCTTGCCATCATTGAATAGAATTCTGATCTCTCGTGGTGCCTTCTATAGATGGAAAAGACAGATGCATACCGGAAGGGCTCTGGTGGAAGTAAGAAATGGGATGGTGGCGGCCCTGGAGGTCCTGGAAGTGGTCCATATGGTAGAGGCCCTCGTGGGCCTCCACGTGGATTAGACAATGTCCGGGGGATCGATCACAGTAAATTCTATTCCTTTAGTAAATTGATCTTCTGAGAAGCAAAAGATAATATGTTCTTGTACTTTAAGTTGCAAGCTAATGACTTGGTTCTGGTTTAATACAGGTTCTCTTCCTGCATGTGGCTCTTGCTGCGGTTGAATAGTGCACTTGGTATCAAAGAGCATATTTTGCAAATTAAACGTAAAACGTTAATGTTGTGCTTATAGTTGGAATTCCTCTGGTGCGTATGAAAGTTAAAATGTACATCTGTTATCTGGAAGATTTGAGGCTTTAATGTGTAATGGAGATTTTTTGAACCTTAACATGGGCTCAAAGTCTTGTGTGTCCAAATAATGTCTCAGTTTGAGCTGTTTGTTAATGTGATCTCTTGAGCTGGTTCTGTCTATGCTAGGTCTGCACATTTAATGCCTACGTATTTTAGGATTCTCTTTTTCTGGCTACATCATCTATCTAATTGCTAGTATTCAGTCTGCTACATCATCTATCTGATTGATCTCCTGTGTGGAAATAGGTTGCAATCCTATTTATGTTCATCATCTAGGCTTTTACGTGGTTTGATCACTCCTACTTGTGTGGTAGTAGTAACGTGAGGAAAAATTATTCCCTGGGGGTATTATCAGGTTCTGCCATTGCAATTTCAGCAACATAGCAGTGTTGGGTGTACTGGAGCATCCAATACAACAAACGATTTTGACAGACTTCTTGGGTGGCCAGGTGTCATTTCGAATAATCAATGAAGTGCACAATTAACAAGCTTAACCGAGGGCAAAAAGTATGAATAGATCTCAGAAAGTTTGCTTCGTGTATAACCGTTTATAAAGTACCATCAAGGTGGTTATCTCAAAAAAGATATTTAAGTCGTATGATCTTTTGTGTGTGTGTTGTATTACGCTAAAGACAGTTAAAAAGTATACTAGGGTGATTAAAAAAGATTAATATTTTATGCATTGACGGTGTAATTTATTTACACTAGCTACTCAAAAATGTGATTTGATAATTTTGTCCATCAAAAATAATATCATACAACACACGTGGTGGATTTTGACAAAAAATTAGTAGAAAATTTAGGTAGGGATCAAATTTGACTAATGTAAATTTGTAAGGAACGCAAAATTACGTTTTTAAAAATAAAAGACAAAAAAATTCATTTTACAAAAGAATAAATTTTATATATACTGTCGTGTATATTTAATGCGAAAGACGTTTTGAACGATTTTTCCTTTTAAATTTCAATTTGTAGGTGGCATGATTTGAACATACTAGCGTAAAAACATTATATACTAACAAGGTATAAAAAATTTATCTATTAACATTAAAAAATAGGAGAAGGATTGAGGATAAAATAACGAAACTCAAATAAATATGATTTCACGAACTTTTGAAGGGACTAGAGTACTGGACTGACTGATTTAAAAAGACTCGAGGACTTGATAAGAATTTATTGAAGTTGAAGGACGGTAAGGTAAAGAACCTTTATACAAGTACCTTTTGGGGACATCTTGAAGAAATTTATCCTTAAGCTTCCCATTACCCAACGGCTGAGGGCTGAGGCTACCTAGTACCTACCCATTTAATAAATCAATAGCAAAATAAAGAAAAGAAAAGACGTAGCATTTGCCAAGTATCTCTCTTTAATTCACAAAAGGAAATCCCGAAAAAAAAAAAAGTCTTCCTTTCTTTGGTTGAGTTTCATGCACTTCAAAACTCCATGGCTTTAGAAGTTGGATGGCTATGCATAGTACAAGTTAAAACATTTAGCACCAAACATATTCGCAGCTCGGGCGGACTTCGCGTTCTTAGTTAAGGCGCCGGTCCTGGTTTCGATTCCGCGCTTGGGCTGCCTGGGGTAATTTCCTGAGGATCGGTGGGGCCCGCTTTCCTCGAGGTTGGTAGGATTAGTCGGGGTGAGCCCGGACACCTTCCAACTGAAAAAAAAAAAAAAAACATATTAGTTGAATATGAGTGCCTTGAAAAAGGTATCATGTTGCTTATTTAATGATGTGAAACACATACAACCAGTGTCCAACTAAATGCAGAAAACCCACGAACTATTACAGCAGTTGTATTTTACACTCTAAACTATTTTAATAGGTACTTTATAATCTTGGTCAACTAAAAAATAATGAAAAAAATTGATGCCATCTAAATAATTGATGAAATGACCAACATATCCTCTATTTAAATCCTAAGTGGCAAAAATACCATTTTGGTGGGAAAAAATTGCCACTTTAAATAGACTAAGTTTCACTTTATAATAAAAGTTTAATTGAAAACAAATAAATTTAAAATACGTGGTCATTTTGGGTGGTAACTAAGGTTGTTAGGGTTCAAACATAAGGGGTAAAATATGAAAATTAAATTGTTGACAGGCTACTCTTGCAATTTCTAAAATCTCATCATCATAACCCAGAGCTTCATATAATAGGCAAAATTTTACTTGAAATCCTCACAAGAATTTAAATGGAGTAGAACCAAAATTTTTTATAAGAATTTAGACAATAATAGCTGCAAAGGTTCAATATCAAACCTGAATTGGAAAAAAAAAAATCAAAGCTAAATTGAAACCCACATATTAGTAAACAAAATATTGGACTTAGAAGTTTCAACAAAATACAGTAAATTATCCACTTAGTTATATGCATGCAACAAGAAAACTAAAGTACAACTAGGAATTAGAGGAATAAACCGGATTTCACATTGCCCTTTCCCGACTTGAAATTTACTGGAATCCTGTTTATTCCTCTAATTCCTACTTGACGTGGATGGAAAATTACTCGACTGTTATTATAAAGTGAAAACTAGTCTCTTAAAAGTGAAATTTTTTTTTCCCATTCAAAGGAAATTTTTTTCCCATTGAAAGGAAATTTTTGCCACTTAAGCTTTTAATAGAGGATAAATTAGTCCTTTCATCAATTACATGGATCATTTTTTATTTGACAAAGGGTATAAAGTGCCTATTCAAATACTTGTGTAAAATTATAAAGTGCCAACTTGAGAGAAATTTTTTGGTAATAAATTAATAAATAAGACTACAAAAGGGTATTTTTGGCATGAATTTCTCCTTTCTCTCCTCAAATTCACTTTTTAATATTACTTTTCATATCATAGGCTAATTTGTAACAACAAAATTGGAATTAAAGGGGGTAAGTGAAATTTTTGAAAGCTCAATAATATTGTCAAAAAGCTTCAGGGGAAGTTCCTGAAACTATCCTGCATAATAAAGACATAAATTGAGAAAAGCGCTATACACATTGTGATTTTCTGTGGTCTATTTGTGACTTCAAAATTTTCGCATTGAGTTTGAATTGCATGTGACGAAGTTAAAATGCTTCCTCGTGAATTTCTCCATCCTTTTCGCTTTTTCTCTGTATAAAATGGAGCAAACCATGATGAAAAAACAGAGAATCTCGAGTGAGGAAAGCATTTGGTACTCATATGCCTACTTTGATAAGTAGAAAAAACTGCATTAATCGTATATGCACTAATAATATATATACTATTGGATTTAGATGCATACCATACGTTTAAAATTTAGAATTCAAATTTAAATTAAAATTAGTAGTCATATATTCAAACTTGATAGTATAGATACTGTTAATGTATAAAAAATTAATCCCTTATTTGCGATGATAACATATGTACTTGCTGCAGTTAATTTGTAGCAATAATTTTAGAAACCTCTCTTGAGGTGTTTGACCATTTCACTTGGCTCCAATGTGGTTTCAAATATTACACTTACTTCCCCTATTTTGAATTTCTATGTAACAAAATCAGTCCATATATCTAAAACAATAATATTAATTGTTGAAAAGCAATTTTTCTCTTAAACTACCCGTGCATACTAACATAATAGATTAAACTAAAGGAAGATTGACTACAAAAGTGCAATCAAAGGAACTGAATTGATCTGACAAAATTATTTCAAGCTAAAATCATAAAAGAATCACTGAGGGAATTAAATACCTAAATTTTCATGCAAAAAAATACTCAAGAAAACTAACAAATATCTCTCATCAAATTAAGATATTAATTTTTAGATGTTATTAAATTTAATAATGTGAAAAAGTGCAATAATACGGTCTAGTTTATTATTACTAATAGGGAATACATCCATTCATTTTCTCTTCTACAATTTCAAACCCTTTATAAAGTTGAAATTGTAATTTCAAATTCTTGTGACACCTAAGTATTTTCAATTATCAAGGTTTCGATATTAATTCTTCCAATGATTTATTTAAAATGTATCTAACACTACAACATAGCATAAGTAACTCTTCAAGAAAAATTTCGTTAACTTTTTTAATGGATTATAATTTTTTTATTGAATTTCTTGTATCCATCTTTATGAGTCATGATTTGTGGTTCGGGAATGAAAGTACTTTTTAGCATTTTATATAATTGTTTATGGACATGGGTTGACTGTTACATAAAAACTCAAAATAAAGGTTGATCTGATCTCGGCCCAACAAGAACCTGTCTTGAAAAACCGAATCGATCAAGCAGCGGAAAGATCTATCTTGATTAGGTTATGGATAAATTGGATGGGTTCTAGACAATCAAGGACCGCTCGAGATTGAATCGAAGGGTAGAATGACGCCACAATTCAATGTGATCTTGAATTAATAAGTCGATTGAAAACTCAAGAATCCTTTCAAGTATTCAAGTTGGATCTCTTGGACAAGTGATGTTACTAACACAAAGTGTTTGATGGAAATTTTCTTTCATTATTCATCTTATCAAAATAACGTTTGAGACAAGGCTTATTTATAACCTTACAAAGATTCAAAAACCTAAATAGACTAGAACTTACTTAATTAACCCTAACTCAGCTAGAATTAGGAAACTAACTCGACTTAAAGGCTCAACTATGGTCAACATGGCCTAGCCTTTTATTCAACCAAACTAACAACTTAATTAACTAATTAACCAACTATAATTCGTTGAAAATAATTAAACACTCACGGCTGGAAATAATTAACACAAACAACACATACTCCTAACATAGCTTACAACTAAGGAAAACTACTCCAAACTAAGGAAGGGATTCGGATTTGATGATGTCCAGTGGATGATCCTCCACTTGTATGACTTGAGCTTGAATCATTGAATCCCATGTTCATATCATTCCCTTGCTCTTGAAAGTGATTTGTCCATAAATCATCGGATTGGAGGAATTGCAGCAATTCGGACAACACCTTAATGCGAGCATACCATGTTGCATGGCATTTATGCAAATGTAAGAAACTAATGAGCAAAGTCTTTAACCATGGTATGTACCAATGGACATGAGGCTGATTGTAGCACCGCTTTGCTCTTAGATCACCATGAACAAGTTCAATTGCATCTACTAGGTAGTGATCTTCATAGTAATGCTTAAGTACACTAGTGACGTCCCAACTTTGATTGTGTAAAGGTGCAAAATCTATCACTAGTTGACATTGATTTGGGTCATCCCGTATGGACAAAACTGGAGCAACTTGTTGCACGGATGAAGCATTAAACAATAAGTGAAGAACAGATTTGGGACTTTGCTTGGCACACAAGTTCTCATCATCCAACATATGAGACAACAAACAATTGAATTCCACTTCATGAGGGTTACTCGAACTAGCACAAGTTGAAGTTGACAAATTGAGCACTGGGTAGCCAGCTTTTGGTCGTGTGAAGACGCATGAAATATCACCACTTTTAACTGAAATAAACATGAAATCAGGTTGAAACTCTTTAATCAAAGCTGGAAAATTTTGGACAGCTTTAAAATACAACCTACAAAAACAAAATAAGTTTTAGCTTGTAATGAACCAGAATTGGATAACAAAGCAATGGAATATCAGTAGCTTATTGGTAAGAAGGTGTAGAACAAGGGTTAAATGCAAAAACTCCCTTTGACACTTCATTATGCCTTCCACCAATCGATTCAACTTGAGAATGCATTGCTAGCTCTTCAAAATCTGCATAAGAAATACAAGTGTTAAGATGGAAATTATGCTCAAAAAAAGGTAAAGATGATGAATGAACCATAGATAGCAAATGAGAATCAAAATCTGGATTTCTCCCTTCATGGTGAGTTTGAATTAATTCTCCATTGGTGCGGATAGATTTGAATTGAAATTGTTCCATAAAGTGATACCAAATAGATTTATCTCCTAGAAGACAAACTCCATGGAAGCTAGTGAATTGTATAAGTGACTTTGGAATGGCACATTGCATGACTAACTTCACTTGACTTCGCTCAATCTGTACAAAAGAAGAAACACTAAACAAGGCAAAGTTAAGATTGTTAGAAAAACTATAACCACTCACAATCAGCTCACTTGATGCTTCACTCATCTCATCAGAATTTTTTACCTCTGTTTCCAGCTCACTTTTCTCAACTTTTACCTCGTATGCACTCTCAAGTGTTACCCCACACTTCTCGCTAGCAACTTCATCTTCCCACATTTCAGCTTCAATTACAATTTCCTCAATCTTCCCCCTTTCAACTGGATTTTTCCTTTGTTTTTCTTGAAGAAGACGTTGGTAAATATCCCACCACGACTCCTGCTTAGATGGCTCCATAGCAGCCTTAGACTTTGAAGAAATTGTCGTAATAGATTCTTTTTCTCTTTTGAGTGGTCTTTCCTCCTTTGGTTCACCATATGTTGACCTATTGCGAGAACTTTTAATTTCCACAGCTCGGTTATGGTCATGAGACCTCTCAAACGAACAAGCTGATTTGGTGGAGGATGTGCTCTTTTTAGATGTTCGACGTAAACTCCTTTGCCCCCCTTCATACTCATCACAAGTACACTTATATCGTTCATATGCACACAAAGCATTGTAACGATCCATCTCCTCCTTGAGTGTATGAAACTCATGGTTTGACACTTTATCATGACTTGATTGTGTGGAACCCCTCCCCTTGAGAGATTCATTCTCAATTCTATCAAGCCTCTTATGCATGAGTTGGACTGATCTGTTTAACTTCCTTTCAACTTCCCCCAATATGGATTCCAACATATGTGTAGGATCAAAGTGGTGTGAACTTCCTTTGATATTCATCTTTGACCTGCAAAATGGTTAGTAAAAACAAAGGAAAGTTTCCTAACAGCACACCCTCACGTGTATGCACTCGCACCCATGTATCACTCAAGTATTTAAGTCACTCTAATAAGCCTACCAAGCAAATTTCTTGGTCGTTGATCTCCTTACTTGAAGAAATCAGAAATTTCTCAAGTAATTCAATGACTTATCCAACAACGCACAAGGAAGTGACATAGATGAAATTGTTATCTTGAGTTGAGATTTGAATACAAAAAGAAGAGATCTGGACGAGTCGAAAGTGCTGAAAATATGTTGGAAATTTACAGATTTACTAACGGAAGAATGAATCTGATGTGACTCGACAAAACATTGAGGAACTTGGACAAGAACCGAATAGATTTGATGCTGATTTGGTGCAATTTTGGACCAGATTTAACACACAAAAGATGTTTGCCTGAAATATAGCTGGAAATCTACACCAAAAACTTGGTGCTTAATTCAGCCAAAAAAAAGACACAAGACAAAGAGGGCTCAAATTAGGAAACCTATGACTCAAATTAGGAAACTATTAACTCTTTATGGACCAAAACTGATTTGGACTATTTTGGACCATTGAAACTTGAATATAAACTGAAAAATATAACTCAAAACACAACAAAGTGTGGCTGGACAGATTACAAAGGAAATCTAGAACAATAAATGACTTAGCAGAATTTTTTTGGAAACCTAGAAAACCTTCTACCCGATTTCTCGTGGCTGGAATTTGGAAACTGGTTTAGTGACAAGATTTGGAAACTTGTTTTAGGGAACTTGAATTCGTTTTTATGAAAACAAGAGGTGGTTTCAAGACTTCCTTAAATGGCTTAGTCAAGTCCAAGTTGGACAAGGTGATGCTACCAGATTTTGGTAAGTAACAAACCAAGTCAACTTAGAATTCCACTTGCAAGCTAATTCTTGAGATCTTGATCCCTTTTTTTTTCTTCTTTCTTCACGGATCAGATTCTCTTTGTTTTTGTTTTTTCAAGCTCGCTCAATCAAACACAACAACCGCAAGTTGATTTGCCAAGAGATGAACTAGGGTTCAAGATTTGGAAGGTTGGTTTCAAGATTTTCAAGAACCCAAGAACTTCAAGGTTTGTTGCTGGAAATTAGTCAAAGAACTCAAGAAACTCAAGATTTTGTCTAGAATTCAAGAGCTTCAAACATTTTTTTTCCAAGAAACAAACAAGCTTAGCCACGGATTCAACAAAACCCTAATGATTAACCACGGATTTTCTCCAACAAGGTAACGACCAGAAATTTTTTTTTGACTCTAAACCAACACAAGACTTCAAGAACAATATAACAAGACACCAAAACAAGAAACAAACACAAGTTATGCAAAAAAAAAAAAAAAAATTTCGGATGAACAGTGCTGCTGCAGTACTTTCGGATGAACAGTATGACACGGTGAATAGTATCACTACAGTAGCGATGAACAGTAAGGATGCTATAGGATGCTTTTTTTTTTTTTTAGTTCAAACAATGAATCTGATCAAGGGAGACAAATGACACAAGGAAAAAAAATAAGAACCAAACGAGTGACACAAGGTAATCACAAGATATTCAAACCCTAGAACGATGAACAATTTTTTTTTCTTTTGAATAAGAAGGATTAGGGTTTGGTAGCAAAACAAAGAGAAGGAAAAACAAGAAGAAGAAAAAAATATTAACCTGAATCAAGAGTCGAAACTCTGATGATACGATCTCGACCCAGCAAGAACCTGTCTTGAAGAACTGAATTGATTAGGCAAGCGGAAAGATGTATCTTGATTAGGTTATGGATAAATTGGATGGGTTCTAGACAATCAAGGACTGCTCGAGATTGAATAGAAGGGTAGAATGATGCTACAATTCAATGTGATCTTGAATTGATAAGTCGATTGAAAACTTAAGAATCCTCTCAAGTATTCAAGTTGGATATCTTGGACAAGAGATGTTACTAACACAAAGTGTTTGCTGGAAATTTTCTTTCATTATTCATCTTATCAAAATAACGTTTGAGACAAGGCTTATTTATAGCCTTACAAAGACTCAAAAACCTAACTAGACTAGAACTTACTTAACTAACCCTAACTCAGCTAGAATTAGGAAACTAACTCGATTTAAAGGCTCAACTATGGTCAACATGACCTAACCTTTTATTCAACCAAACTAACAACTTAATTAACTAATTAACCAACTATAATTCGCTGAAAATAATTAAACACTCACGGCTGGAAATAATTAACACAAACAACACATACTCCTAATATAGCTTACAACTAAGGAAAACTACTCCAAACTAAGGAAGGGATTCGGATTTGATGATGTCCAATGGATGATCCTCCACTTGTATGACTTGAGGTTGAATCATTGAATCCCATGTTCATATCAAAGGTGGTAGGTGTAATATTTGAAACTTTAGGAGAGTCAAGTGAAATTGTTATAAACCTCAAGGGAAGTTTCTGAAATCATCTCTAATTTATGAGATTGTTATAAACCTCAAGGGAGGTTTCTGAAATCATCTCTAATTTATGAGATTGTTATAAACCTCAAGGGAGGTTTCTGAAATTGTTGTATTTGTGTATTACTTAATTAATAGTTATTAGATTTTAAGAAAACAAAAAAAAACTAAAATATGATGTTTATGAAGGAAAAATAATAATATAATAAAAAGTGGAATAGAGAGTAATACAAGATTTGTGAGGTGATATGCACGGCCTGACAAAACAAAATGGTGATTATATTTGTGTATCATCACATAATTCGAATGTTTTCAACCAATTCTGCACTTTTCTAAAAATTTTTTTAACAGTGATAACAATTCTTATACATTCGGTAGGATGTAATATATTGGTTCAAAACTTTTTCACAAATTTATGGAGTTCAGGAGGAGTTCAAGAACTACGAGGCTTCAAATGCTTAACAGGTTTTATAAACAGAAAATAGAAAAGAAAACGATAAATCCTTACTCAAATTGATCTTTAGGTTGTTATTATAAAAAAGTCATGTTTACAAATTGTAATTTTATTTAACTTGCACACTCAACTCATGTGGTCATGTGCTATGCATCAATAAGTTTAGGTACCAAGCCACCAACCATCCTGGATCCAATGTTCTCTAACTGTCGCATTCAATTGAACAACATAATGTATGCATTTAAACAATAGAAATAAGTACTATAATAATAAATGTAGTCACACTAAAATAAAAAAGGTAGAAAAACACTAAGAATTTTGCCCATAATTAATTGTTGTATTACGTAACCAATATAATTTGTTCGATTTCAAATCAACTTCATCTGAGCCATCAATAGTAATTTATAGACGCAGAGAATTTTAACCCAACTATCCTATCAACATATTCTTCGTATGATGCAAGATGTAGGCTACTATAGCGGTGCATGCTGTTGAGGTTTGGCATGATCTATCAAATGAACAAGACTCACCCACGTAACCCCTTTTTTATCTTTTCAAAGAAAATTAATGACATCCACAATGCATATTATTGCTGGTGTTGATGAATTTGGTTCCAGCTTTTGTCTTGCCTCCCTTTATATATGCTGCAAAGAGGCAAGACTCTAGCATAAAATAAAGAAGCAAAGAAAGAAAATCATCAAAAGTTTTTCTGTTGGAGAGTGAGGGAGGAAAAAAAAAACAAGAAATGGAGCTGGAAAGAGTGCAACAAATTGCTTCGCTATCCAAATGCATGGATACTATTCCAACAGATTACATCAGATCAGAAAATGAGCAACCTGCAGTAACAACCTTCCACGGGGCGGTTCTTGAGGTTCCGGTGATTGATCTGAGCGATCCTGATGAAGGCAAAATTGTGGGGTTGATTTCTGAGGCTAGCAGAGAATGGGGGATCTTCCAAGTTGTCAGCCATGGCATCCCAGATGAGGTTGTGAGGAAACTGCAGCAAGTTGGGAAGGAGTTCTTTGAGCTTCCACTACAGGAAAAAGAACTGGTTGCTAAGATTCCAGGGTCTCAGAATATTGAGGGTTACGGAACAAGGTTGCAGAAAGAAGTTGAGGGCAAGAAAGGATGGGTTGATCACTTGTTCCATATAATATGGCCTCCTTCTGCCATTAACTATAGGTTTTGGCCTAAAAATCTACCCTCTTACAGGTTTGATATTTTCCTCATCATTCATGTTTTTGAAACCGAACAATTAGTTGTCTGCATCATCAAGAGTAGTACTTTGTTGGTTCTAATTTAGCTTTGTCAAGTTTTACATATGCTAGTAAACGCTTAAAAAAGAAAAAAAAAAGGGTAAAAACCCAAAAAAAAAAAAATGACATGCCACCCAAACTTAATTAAAAAGACAATAAAAAAGGAAGAAAAAAAAAATCAGAAAGTACAAAACCAAATTCCATTTGCAAAGTTGGGCTGATTGATACCTTGATGCATTGATGTCTCTTACTGTTAGTAGGATTGATGATTTGTACTATTATGTTGTACTATTGACAATGAAATATGTATATTTAGGATGAGAAGTGTGGATTTAGCATTTTCTGACTTTATGATGCAGACAACTACTCTGTCTTGCAACAGAAAGTCTTTCGATCATGAGGAAATTGAAAGTATTATGGGCGGGCCAATTTGATCCTGATCATTAACATGCCAAAACCAGATTATAAAAGCAAAATTGTCAATTTTTCCCTAAAAAAGAAAAAGTGATACCATTTGGAAGAAGTTTAAAACTTCAACAATTTTGTCAAGGTCAAGCTGTTTCCTTCAATTTGACGTCTCTAATCGAAATCTGATTTATATTTGCTTCTAAAAAAAGATAATCAAAATGTGATTTACATCACAAGAAAATGTAATTTGGTTGCACTGGGCAGTGTAGAATCAGCCTTGTTTTCTGGTTTTTAAAAAGGACAAATTACACTTTACCCCCTGTGATTTAATATTTTATTACATAACCCCCTGATAGTTTTAAAAGTTATATATAACTTATTCGTGATTTGGATTAAAGTGTCAAAGTGATAAAATTTGCAATTCATAATGGAGTTAACTAAAATATCAAAAATACTCTTATGTAAAGTTAAAAATTATTTATTAACCACGGGAGGATTATGTATATATATTGAAAACTACAAGGGTGGTATATGATAAAGCACTAAACCATAAGGGGGTTATATGGTAAAATATAAAATCATACGGGATTAGAGTGTCATGCATATTATGTTTATATATTTTGGTCATTTAAACAATTTAAGTTTTTAAATAAGGGTAATTTTGATATTTTATAAGTTTCATTACGGATGATTATTTCTGTCACTTTGATACTTTAATCTAAATTATGAGAAGGTTATATATAGCTTTTAAAACTAGAGGGGATTATGTAAACATTAGTTATACCACAAGGGGTAAAGTGTAATTTGCCCCTTTAAAAATCGAGTAGTGTGGTGGTGGGGCTTCTGGCGTGGCAGCCGCTATGGGATCCGGATTGTTTGCGGCAAACCACTTCTGTAACATTTAAGGTTGAGATTGGCTCAACCAAACTTGAATTGATCTTGACCATTGATTTAAAATTCAAATGAATTTCAAATCAACAGTCGAGGTTAGCTCAAGTTCTGCTGGGCTGATCTCGGCCATTAAATGCTGTTTGCGGTTGCACAGACAATCCAAATCCACCTCTATGAGGCTTAAGGCAATCTATAGCTCCCAAAAAAAAAAGGCAAGGAGCAACTAGTTGTTGTAGCCTTTTTCTTTTTCTGTTTTCTTGTTTAAGTGGGAAATATGATCTCTCAGTTTTACACAATTTAAGGCATTTATAACTAAGGAGAAAGAATCAAGTGCAGTTAAATATTTTGACGCTTACATGAAGACATATGTTACAGGTTTCTGAAGTAAATAAATAACAGTTTGAGTGCAGTAATATAGGGTAAACTAAATTATATTATTTAAAGCCTTAAAATGTGCTTAAGATATCTATTAGGTGGTCTCAATTGGATAATTGCAGTAGAGTGTGGAAAGATTGCTGTACTATAATACTGCTAATCAAACCCTAAAGGTGATTATTGAGCTTGCTTTCAACTGATATTTAAAAATCAGAATCAATTGAGAATAAGCCTATTGGACACAGAATTTTCACTCATGCTGCCTATACAATTAAGTTGGTAACTCGTATGCCTTCATCATTTTGTACTAATTACCCACTAATTGTTATATCTTCCATTGGAATTTGGATGCCAGAGAGACAAGTGAAGATTATGCTAAGAGGCTTAGAGGGGTGGCTGACAAGATGTTTGAATACCTGTCAAAGGGGCTTGGGTTAGAACCAAGTGAGATGAAGGATGGTATGGGGGGTGAAGACCTCATTTACATGATGAAAATAAATTACTATCCACCATGCCCTCGCCCTGATTTGGCCCTTGGTGTAGTGGCACATACAGATATGTCAGGCCTCACCATTCTTGTCCCCAATGAGGTCCCAGGGCTTCAAGTTTTTAAGGATGATTATTGGTATGATGTCAAGTACATACCAAATGCCCTTATTGTCCACATTGGAGACCAAATTCAGGTAAGTCATTTTCTTGACTGTTCTATGCTTTTGTTTTTTTGTCTCTAAATTATTTGGTATTATTTGCCTGTTACAAATGAATAATTTGCTTATGTTGTTTGCCTTTAAAATTGACATTGGAACTGGCACTGTATGATAGGAATTTATTTCACAGAAATTTAAGTACTTTGTATAGGACACATTTCCTTCATCTTTTTTTTTTTGTTTTGAAATTTATTCGTAGATCTGGATTAACTAATTGTTTCACTAGGAGGTTGTCCTGCAAGACATTGATATGTACAAATTTCCATATGCTACACAGAAATATTCTGACTATAATCCATCAACTTATACTAATTGACTTCTTAAGCTATCTGTAAATTCAATGTAGAAGGTAAATCAATTAAAATGAGGAAAAAATTTCTGATTTTGGAACGGTATACGTCGGATAACTATCCAAATATCCATGGCCATACATGATTTGTGCTATCTCCGCATAAGTGCATGAGCTCTCCAATGTGAGTTTCACAACTATTACGAGGATTTGGCATTTCTTCTTTCAACATACAATTATCTGATTTCCTTGCATGTCTAATGTTTCTTTTTTAATGCTAATTTCACTTTTCCAATTAATCTCTTGATAGATTTTAAGCAATGGAAAGTACAAGAGCGTGTTCCACAGAACAACCGTGAACAAGGAGATGACAAGAATGTCATGGCCAGTGTTCCTGGAGCCACCCCCAGAGCAAGAAATTGGGCCAATTCCAAAGCTTGTGAATGAGGAAAATCCGCCAAAATTTAAGACCAAGAAGTTCAAAGATTATGCCTATTGCAAGCTTAATAAGCTTCCTCAGTAAAGCAAATAGGCAAGTAGAATGTGCTTGGATTATGGATATTGTCTTTAGTGTTTTTTTTGAGCTGGATGTTGTCAGATTAATAAAAAGCAGTTTTAACTTCTATGCAATCTTTTAGTAATTGTTTGATTAACTCTTTAAACCTCGCATCAAGCACTTTACAACTATGTTTTCAGAACCGGACCGGATATCGACTCGGCCGAGGTCAAGGGTCAGGGGTCAATGGGTTCGACCGGGGGTCGATAGGGGGTCGAACCGGATGATGTCATAAATAAAAATTATTTAAAAATTAAATTATTGTATATAAAATATCCAATAACATATTGATATTAATAAAGGTATATTTATATATATTTGATGTTTCAAATATATTTAACAAGAAAATACAAAGAAATTAGAACAATCAAGTAACAATTTATATTATTTAATAAACATTAACAAGTTTAAAATTAAAATTATGGATTTAATTGAAAAATAACATCAAATTTTAGGACAATATTTATAAAGTATGAAATATTTGAAGTATATTAATAAGTTTTCACAATTTAGGGGGTCAAAACATAATATTAAAAAAGTTTGAACTTTTTTTACAAAATCTACTGGTGGACCGGTTTTTCCGGTTCTGTACCGGTCAAACCCGGTTTTTGACCGGAGTTGACCGAGTTTTAAATCTCCCGGTTCTGATGATCAACTCGGACCGGACACTTGGCCGGTTCCCGGTTCAACCGGCCGGTCCGGTCCGAGTTTGAAAACACAGCTTTACAATTACCATAACGATGGATCTGTGTAAAAAGGTGCACTTAATTTGGGAAATAATTCCGATATCCAGACTCGGATCCGTACCTATTTACTCTAACAAAAAAGCAGGTTGGATACAAAATATAGGTTTCCGATCCGGATCGGAACAATATATTAATAATTGTAAAATATAAATAATTCTAAACACATTCTTTTACCAAATTAACAAATAACAAACCCTAGATTGATTTGCAATTAGTTTTGGATTGACTATTGCAAGTTATTTGTGATTAGCTTTGTAATTTAATTTGTTTAAGTTTGGAGATTGATTTGTGGTTGGTTTTGGATTTAATTTTGAAATGATTGTAATTTATTTTTGCAAACTTCTTAATATGTAGGTAGTTTTGGGCCTTATTTTTTGTTGGCCCTTTTCGGGTAGTCCCGAACCCGACTCGAGACCTGTCGAACCTGGTTATGAGACTCTAAACTCAAGACCTGTCGGATATACGGGTCGGGTTTTGTTCTACTACATAACAACGGGTTTGAATACGAAATTTTCAATTTTGGCCCGAACTCGACCCGTTGACAGGCTTAATTTTGGTCTCTTATCTTTGGGATCTTGGTCAATTTAGTTCTCAATCTATTGATGCAATCCTTTTAGTCCCTTATCTTTATAAAAAAGAAAAATATCAATTTAGGACATCTAATAGAAAATTGAAAATTTATAGAGGAGTTATTCAGGTGCAATAAATGTGCATTGTTAAAAATAACCATTTTAATCCATTATCTTCAAAGTTGTTTGTTTTATCCTTTTGATAATATAAACTCTCATTTTTCACAAAATAAAATCAATATAGGACTTTCGATGGAAAATTAGAAAATCCTAATAGAGCCAGTTCTTTGTACTACAAGTCTATCCTTGAAATTTAAAAAAAAATAGATTTTTTTTTTTGAAAAAAAGCACACACATGCAGTAACAGGTATGTGGCGACCTACGAGGAACCAAATTCAATATGACTATAGTGATAATAGACCAAAATAGTCATTTTTGGTGATGCACATACTGTGTTCGGGACTAACTCGGTTAGAAATTTTTAAATTTTGTTAATTAGAGGGTCTAGATTGGCTTTTCATGGTAAAGGTAAGGGACTAAAATGGTTAGAATAATAGATAAGGG
Source organism: Coffea eugenioides (assembly GCF_003713205.1). Taxonomy (NCBI): domain Eukaryota; kingdom Viridiplantae; phylum Streptophyta; class Magnoliopsida; order Gentianales; family Rubiaceae; genus Coffea; species Coffea eugenioides. The sequence continues at coordinate 30,373,792 of NC_040044.1, read as the reverse complement.
ATTAACTTGATTAAAACTTCAAAGATAATAGACCAAACTGACCATTTTCAGGTTTGCAGCCTAATCTATAGAAATGCCAAGCTTTTTTATTCAGGAATTGATAAGCAAAAAGCTACTGCAGTTGGTGATATTGTCAAGATGCCAAAAGGACTATTACCTATGACGTATCTAGGCCTACCATTGATATCCTCAAGATTGCTCTACAAAGATTGTCAATCAATATTTGATAAAATATAAGGCAGAGTTAATCAAATCTGTTTTTCTGGTATTCATGTATATTAGTCTAGTGACTTTATTCTACCTTAGGATGTTACTAAGAAAATTGAGAATATTTTAGCAGCTCTTTTGTGGTCTTTTTCAACAAAAATTTTGTTATGGTGATGAAGTGAGTTGGAAGGACATTTGTATGCCAAGAAAAAAAGGTCATCTGGGTAGTCACTTTTTCAATATTATAAGAAAAAATTGTTAATTTTTTGCTAGAATTAGTTCTAAATGTTGCTTAGTACTTAAAGGAGAATTTTGTCCCTTTTACTTGTATATTTTTGGTTGTTTTTGTAGGAATTGGAAATTGGACTTCATTTTGGACAAGAAATAAGCTTGCATTATGTTGATTGAGTCCTAAAGTTCGTAAGGATGACGAGTTTCAAAAATGATTCGAGTTACAAGAAAAAGAAAACGAAGAAAAATATCAAAAAAGAAAGTTGACTCGAATCCCTCCAAAGAATTCGGTTAGTTTTTGGAGGGATTGTCGAAGGGATTCAAGGTGGTAAGTTGGAATAAGAAACAAAATTTGAAGAAAACACATTGGAGGAATCCAGCCAAAGAATTGGCCAATTTTGGAGGGATAACTAGAGGGATTCTGGTCAAATTTTGCGGCTTCCACTTGCATAACTTATTTTCACCTCCATTATTTTACATCTTTTGAGGGATGTTTAGCAACTTATTTACAGCTAAAACATGAGATTCTAGCAGTAATTCTTAACCTTTTTTTTCCTATAATGATGTGATTTACCTTGGAGCCGAAATTGTTGACTTATTTGGAGTTATGTTCTCATTGAAGATGCAAATGAAGGATTTGAATATTTCTCTATGAATAGAACTTGTATCTTTCATTTTAGGAGAGTTTGGAGAAGTGCAAGAAAACATCACAAAAATGTAGATTTTAGCTAGTTTCTTAGTTCTTTAGTTTAGGTTAGTGTATGATAGTTTAGATTAGTTAGTTTCATCCATTTCTTGTATATAGCTAAACTTGGATAAAAATTGAGGGGTAAAGATGGAGAGTTTGATCTCATGTGACAAGGATGATACCTCTCATACCACTTTCTTTCTTTTATTGGATTCCATGCTTAGTTATTATACAAGTTTGGATATTATCTTCATTATGCATTTTTAAAGTTTATGCCTTGAATTTTGATTGAACTTTCTATGATTATTTGTGCTGATTATTTGGCTATTTGATGCTATTGTTTTGAGTATATTATTTAGTACTCTTTCTTTTATAATCATGATTAACTGGTCATTAATTGCAATAATTTTAAGGTATTGAATTTGTAATGATAATTTGAATCTAACATTAGTTCAAAGAAGTGCTAAATTTTGGAAGTACACTCACGAGAATTGAAGTGTACCTGTGTGGCTTGTTCCATCTAATTTCATAAAGGTAATGAATTTATAACTAATTTTATAACCATGAGAGTATGTCTGAATTAGTTATATGTATAGTTGATTCACTACGAGAGTAAGTTTTACATGCATAAGGAAATTACGACATAACTAACTAAGGCTCCGTTTGGATCAGCTATTTTCGAAAGTATTTTTGAAATATTTTACTGTAACAGTGTATATGAAAAACTTTTATTGTTGATATGTTTTATGATGTTTTTGAACGGATTTTAAATATATTTTGGAGTACCTTTTAAAATTAAAAATTTTATTTAGAATGCCTTTTACAAATTCACACTACCACTCGGAATCATCACCACCTCACCTACCACAGCCACCACCCCTCCCTCCTCCTCTATCCTCTCCCTTTCTCTTCCACACCATTCCCCGTCCCTTCTTTTCCCTCTCCCCCAATCTAGCCCCTCCCCTCCCTTCTTCTCTACCGTGATCTAGTTGAAACTAGATCAGATGAAGGAAGGGAGGGGCAGGGGATGGTAAGGAAAAGAGAGGGAATGGGAATAGAGGCGGAGGAAGGAGAGGGAGAAGAAAGAGGGAAGGAGAAGGAGAAATAAGAGAAGGGAGGAGAAAAGAAGAAGGAGAGGGTGGTAGCAGTGGTGGGTGGGGTTGGTGGTGGATAGTGATAATAGGTGGAAGATGTTGTAAAATTTATTTTTTTTAATTTTTTTGTATATTTATGAGTTGTTTTTGATATATTGTATGGATGAGGTGTTTTGGAGTTATTTTTATTTGTGTATTACTGTAACATTGTATTTGAAAAACTATTTTTTGAAAAACAGGTGAATTTAAATGGAGCCTAAGATAGTAGAGCTCAATGATCCAAAAATTGCATTTGCATGAATAGTTAGAGGTATCATGACCTAAGGAGTTTTTATTTGCTATTTTCTTGCACATTTTAGTTTAGTTTTATTTTATTCAATTCATTGATTGTCTAAATAATGGAGGAGCTTTAGTAGCACCGGTAGTTATCCATTCTTTCTTATAAGTTCGATCCTTAATATTTTACACTCAATCTCGACCCATATACTTGCAAAAAAATTATATATGAGATATTTAGAATTTTATAAATGTAAAATTTGAAAGTGGATTGAGCTAAATTCACAAAGAACTTTAGTACTATTACTGCCCATGTGCTCCATCCTAGATTCATGATTATATACAAAAGCAAACCCAACCTTTGTTAGAAGTTGCATCACTCCTATGATCATATAGGTGAAAAAACTTTCAAACTTCATAGGACCAAGCACTAAGAAAGAATTTACACTTCACTAAGAGAGTATAATTTCAATATATAGTCAACCTCTTGTGCACTAGTGGGGTGAGAATGTACACAATAATACCTAGTACTCACAATCATTTAGCAACTTCTTGTTACCCCTTAAACCTTTTCATCAAGTGGTAGTGCTAGAATCGAGATAGGATTCCCATTGCAAGCGATTTTATATTAAGGTTTTAGCCTCTTTACCCAATGATGTTAGATTCACCGAGTCCCTAAACAAGAACTTAGTCGACGGATATCTTTTATTGTTGTATATGAATATACAACAAACACAATGTCATTCTTTTAACGTTTGCTAAGATACTCATATCTTAGACTTAATATGTCTAGATTTATCATTATACCTTATTCAAAATTCTAGATATAGTAGCTACGCACTGCAAACTAAGGAGGCTAGAGGCATAGGCTATGGCCACAAACCCTAAACCACTTCGCCTTTTTATACATGTAGTAGCCAAAGTTTTGACTTCAACAATTAACATCTTATGATCGCAACAGACTCTTGACTAAATTTAGAACAAATACAATTAGCAAAATTTGTAGTACCTAAATCCGCTTGAGAGTAACACAGATACATATGAAAGTAATAAAATTTCTATTATCACATTTGAATGCATGTTACACACTTCTTTTTTCAGGCTATATTTTGACATAAAATATTATGCTCTATATTTACATGTCATAAACTACCAAGCCACAAAGAATAAGAAAATTCAAATAAATAAGTAGAATTTTCACATTTAATAGTAACCATGTTAAACATGACATATAGCCTTGTTTAATAAATACACCTAGGACAATACTAATTCTCCTCATCCTTGAACTTAGTACTTTTGCCTAGAAAATTTTCTTTTCTTAGGCCCTCCAACAAGGCTATTGTTGCTATTCTTCTTCTTCTCTACATTATTCACCATAGGATCAATATCAATATCAACTGCTCAAGGAAATCAGTTCTCAGCGGATTGCACACCATGATGATCTGCAAATTTATGGGAGGAAAAAAAATCCCATAAGTAATGTTTGGAAAAAGTGACCTAAAGTGTGACGCCCCCACTTCTCTCAAGGGCGAACCCAAGGGTATCCGCGGGACGTCTGCCCAACTCTTGCCAGAACTCGAGACAAATCCAATTTAAATCTAGTCTAATACTAACAATGAAAATCCGAATAAAGGTACGAAATCATTTCCATACATAAATATCCAGTCTTACATCACAATTTCAAATTTACAATCACTTTTCCCAAAATATACAAAATCCAAAAGTGTCTAGTTGATTACAATTAAAACACTAATACAAAAGTGCCTCAAGTCGGCATTTGCTTAACTCCTTCCAATTAGGTTCCTGTTAAGGAAAACAAACTAATGGGATGAGCCAATACTCAGTGAGGCCAAGAAACACACATGCAAACACATAATCCAAATAGCAACAACAATTACATTGTAAGTAAAGCTATCAAGTTCGAATAATTCACACTTCGAATAGGAAAATAAACAGAAACAATTCAAGGATACTGTAGCTCTCAGGAGCTAAATTCCACGTAGTCGTGTTCAAGTCTTGATCACATCTCATGTTGACACTTCGTCAACCACATAAGTATCAAATCCGCAGATATGCCACTTTTTTTCGAATCCCGTCACCGTTACACCCCCTTACCGGGCCCGCTCATCAAAGTTTTGATAATACTCGAATATATCATAGCAATACTGCGCGAGTAATGCCGAGCAAGATCTCTCCAATAGATCATACTCTACGAATATCTCATGGTTTGCTAAGCTTATCGACCAAGCTCATGCTGACTCGATATGCAAAGTTAACCAACGAGTTTGGGCGTCCCCCGAATACGAATACGAATACAAATATGAATATAAGTCGATGAGTAACGCTCGAATTGACGATTCCAAATACGAATCACAAATACAAATCACAACCACATTACTACGTACAAGTCGGATATGAATCTACATAGCAAAATTCAAATATAATTTCATTTGAAAGAGGACGAGTGTGGTAAAGTACACACTTGTCTCACAAAGTTCGAATTTATATAACGGATAAGAAACAGTTAACCACTTAGCAATAAATTCATGCACTTGATACTCACCGAGCGATTCAAGTAGCAAGTTCAAATGATTGGTTTAGGCGGCTCCCGTGAGATCCTTCTAAAGGTCCTCTTAAGCTCCTGAGCATTTAATAATAAACTATCACTTATAACCCCAATTATCAAGGAAGATTGCACACTTGTACAATCTAAGAAAATTTCACGAAAATGAGCCTTAATTACTCGTAAATCGAGACTCAAAAGTGGGGTTTTAAAACACAAGCAAAATCTGATTTTTATCTTTGAATTCGAGTGTAAAACGATCAAGTGATATCAAAGGAAAAGAGAGAGTTTGGAAAACTCCATTTCCTTTAAGTTAGAAATTTTCAGATTTGTTATACATAATTTGACAAATCGTGTCTCACTCTCTACAAGTTCAAAATTGGAAAACTTAGTACCGTTGGAAACTAATTCCAAAGTACTAAAAGTTCCTAAAAGACACTTTTTCATGATTTCAAATGGAAGATATTCAAAATTTGGCTCAAAGTAGCTGTTTTGGAATGCCAAGACAGATTTGGGTTGATTTTCGGCAAAGTTTGGAAATTCGGCATAATTCACACAATGCGAACTAGTCTCTCAAATTTGAAAATTAATTAGAGTTACAATCGAAGTTTAAAAAAAAATAAGCGAAACAAGAATTAAAGTTTTGAGCACCAAGATATAGCGGCTCAAAGTCACTGAAATTTCCTCTTCAAACAAGGGTTTTTCAGGTTTAAAGCTTGAGTTTTGGTACTTTAGTTGGACATCGAAATGGACTCTGAATGGCACCAAATTTGGCAGTATTGCACTACCATATAAGGGCTATTCTCCTGTAAATTTTCATGCAAAATTCGGATGGAAAGTCAGTTAACCAAGTCATCAAATCTCCAAGAATTTCCAAGGCAAAACTGCCTTGTAGTTCCGTTTTCCTTTTCCAAAACGTTTGGCCAACAAAATCCTCCCAAATATGGTTCATTTGTGTAGACATTGTCTAAGAAATATCTAATATACATTTGGTAGGTGGTTAACATCAAGAATTTTGAAACAACAAATTCCAATCAAAATTTAGGCATCCAACTAGCCAAAAGAGGGTTTTCATCACTGAGTCAGTTTCAAATTTTGGCCACAACTCACTCAATTCAACTTTGAATTGAGCATGGTTGGTGGCGTTGAAAACTAAATTCATATGGGTACAATTTCTTAGAAGAAATCATTTTAAAAATCTGTCAACAACTAGCTCATATTTGAGCATTAAGTCACAGCTCATAACAGGGCTTCCAGTACAGACGTGAAACAGGACAGGCAAGTTCAAACGATTGGTATGGCTCACTCAAGTGGAATCAGAGAATGCATTTTATACCGTTGGAAAACTAGGAATGTCTAGTTTCTAATGCGGCAAACGGTAGTCGATTTCGACATCGGGGCAAAGAGTTATGGTAAAAATAAAATCACTGCCAGAGTGCTACGGGACACAATTCCAGTTTTGGTAGAATTTCGAAAACTCAACATTTACCCATCCAAATCACGTAATTTTTTGTGGAGACTTTCCACACAATCCACACAACATATATACATCATAAAAAAGTCAATTGAACCACGAAAAATTGCACTAAGTGTCACGGCAATAGCAAGGGCAGAACGGGTAAAATTTTCCTTTTCACTTCCTTTGAACTTTCATCCACAATACCACTTATTTCCACTAGACTAAGCACTAATCCAACATAAATAACATCAAATCTCATCAAATCAGTCCATCAAGCCATTGTGGGATTTCATAGAGTCCACTCACAAGATTTCTAACGATATAAAGCTACTCATGTGAATCTAAGAGTTCATAAGTGCAATATAATTTCCATGAACTAAGATTTTGGTATTTGATCGTTGTTTACCTTCCTTGATGAACAAAACAGAAAATTTTGGCCTTTTGAACCTAAAGAAAAACCGTGAGATGAAGTTCTTTTCCTAGCTTGAGGTGATCTCCAAGTGGTATGTAAATTTTGAGGTGATTCGGTGAAGGTTTGAAGCAAGAAATGAAGAAAAATTTGGTCTTCTTCCTCCTTGAGGGTGCACGGATGGAATGAGAGAGAGAAAGGAGACTGTTTGATGCAAATGAAACTTCCTTGAGAAGCTTTAATGTGTAGCTCAAAATTACCTAAAAGTTAACTCTCTCTCTCTACGTGCACACGCGCGTTTCGTGCTCGATTTCTCTCGAGTTTATTTCACTAGTGCACTAAACCTCTAATGCACTTCTATTCATACTATTATTATTTACTCTTAATAGTCCCAAAATAGAGGTCTTAAGTCTCTCAATTAATCACGTGCGCAAAAACGCGTACTTTCGATTTATGCGCGATAAAGTGAAATTTTCAAGAAATTCTTATAACGATAGTGTAATTAACTAATACTTGAGTACTTGAATATAAAAATACCTATTTTAAGACTAATGTATAAGTTTCCAATTTTCCAACCTTATTGTATTCTCGAATCGATTATTGACTCCAAACGCGTATTCACTATTCTCACTTAACGAGTTTTCAAAAATTAAACTTTGGAGCGAGTCACTTTTAAAATACATGTGAGCTATTATTCTATGTAATTGAGTAATAAAAGTTTGAAATAAAATATTTGGAGTAAATGGCCAAATAAATATTTAAATAAGCTAGAAATAGGAATTTAAAAGAAGAAAATTTGCGAGTCCTCATATCCTCTCCCCCTTAAGAAAATTTCGTCCTTGAAATTCACATTTAGGATAACATCATACCCCTTAATAGTCGCGCCTATCGGATCAATCAGTAATTTACAATCGCTAATCCATATCTCACAATTTCTATCCACCTAAATTGTAGTCAAACTTTGATTCTATCTTATGAATCTAGGATTTTGTAAAAGTGTGAATTGTACTAGGGTCACTTAGAACCTCAGATAGACAATGAAAAGTAAGGATCATACCTTCAACGACCGTAGCAGAATTGGAAACCTATTGATAACCTAATGCATAAACCCTATCTGGTGCTTTAGATCGACTTCCTCCAGCATTAGACTGCTTAGCGGCTGACTTTTCAGGCCTTTGGGTACTACCTCCTTCTTTTGGTACGGTTGGACATTTCGATATCTGGTGTTCGGTACTACCACAATACAAACACTTCCCTTATTTCCTAAAACAACCACTCTCCGTATGGTTGAGCTTGCCACAATAACCACAAACAATTTGGGGAGCCACAGATTGACCACTTGGAGGTATCTCTCTCGATTGACCTCGTCCATTGCGATCTCCTCTTGATTGAGTCCCTTTTGGTGTGCTAGATATCTCCACTCCACTCCACCCGTTCATTTTCCCTTTTTAAAAGGTGGGGCACTCTTATCTGCCTGTCCAGAAGGGTTACTAGAAGTGCCCCTTTTCCTAACGTGAAAGTCTCTAACTTGTAGCCTTGCACTCTCGACTCTCTACGCTTTTTCTAAGACTTCAGTGAACGTAGAAATTTGGGCTGCTGCTAATCCCTCCTGAATCTCCACATTAAATCCTTGTACAAAGCGCCTTATCCTCCTTCGTTCATTAGTCACCAATTCTGGAGCATATTTAGAAAATTTAGTAAATTTCCCTTCATATTCGGCTACACTAGAAGTTCCTTGCCTCAACTTTATGAATTCATCTTCCCTTTTCTCTTGGACCAAGGATGGGAGAAATTTCTCATTAAATTTTCTCGTGAAATTTTCCCAAGTCCAAGGGGTTTGCACTCTTTCCCACTTCCCCCTTATCAAGTCCCACTAGGCACGTGCCACTCCCTCAAATTGGAAAGCAGCAAAATTTACTCGCCTATCTTCGGTATAGTCTAAAGTAGCGAATGTATTAGTCATTCTCTCTAACCAATTCTCAACTGCCTCGGGGTCAGGCTCTCCAGTGAATTTAGGTGGGTTAAACTTCAGGAATCTCTCCAAAACCCTATCTTCTCCTCTATCCTGGACCCTGTCTTTCAGCTAAACATTCTAGAATATCAGTCATCCTATTGATGGCAGTAGCCACTTGATTACCCTCAATATTTTCTTGTCCTGGGTCGGTCCAATTGCCGATCCCTGGTCATCCCCATGAGATTGGGCCTGTCTAGTCCCTCGCTCACGATCTCGACCACTCTTTCGTCCGTCCATAATTCTAGTGGTACCTAGTGCAATAAATAAAATTGATTACGCGAGAAAATACTCAAAACAAGAGTCAATCAAGAAAAATTGGAAATCATAATAATTTACATTCATTAATATTTCAGAGTTCATGTAATTAGCAAGTCATGGGGGAATTACAAAAATATAACACACATGTGCCACAAAATACTTTTAGTCATGCACGACTAAAGTAAAGTCGAGTGCTTCAAAAGTAGGGCACATAGTCAAACAAAATACAATGGTCTCAGCACTAGCATCACCCCAGTTATTCCTAGTCACAAAAGTCAAAAGCCTATCACTCTAGATCTAGTCCACAGTAGGACTATCAGGGGAAATCTCCTCCTCCTGAATCGGGATCTGGACAACGTCCATGACATCATCAATCAACATAGAAGCGTCTGCCAAAATCTCAGAAACCCGATCCCGGACCTCCTCGCCTATTCTAGTAAGTCGAGCCCTAATCCTCTGAACCTCATCACGAGCGACCTCAGCTTTAGTCATCTCGTTCGCTGCCATCCCTTCTAACTCTGCAATCCTATCATTCTGAGCACTCACCACAAAGCTCAGGTCCTCAACCTCCTGAAGTAACGCTCGGTTGGTATTCACCAACTGACGACGCTCGTCGTCCAGTGATAGCACTAGGTCATTAGGGTACGCGTACGTCACCCTACAGGGGCATCGAGGAATCCTAGAAGAAGGCGAATAGCGCACACGAGCTTCTCTGCCATGCGCCCGGTAGTAAATAGGCTTAAGAGGCTCTACATGGTCATTAGCATGACCATTCCCATTAACAGCAGGGTTGTGTTTCCATTCTCCATCCCTGCAAATAATCACAATTTTCGGATTAGAAACTTAAAACTGCTAACTCGCTCAATATCACTTAAGGAATAACTAAATTATCCAGTCACTATTTTTGAGAGTAAAGTCTCTCAAATATCTCCCCAAATAACTCTTTAAACCTAGGCTCCGATTTTTCATCCCTACAAGCTATCACTAAATTTTCAAACTAGTTCCACAATCCGACATCCTAAACTTTTAAACTTAGGATACACTACAAAGATCTGAAACCTAGGCTCTGATATCAACTGTGACGCCCCCACTTCTCCCAAGGGCGAACCCAAGGGTATCCGCGGGACGTCTGCGCAACTCTCGTCAGGACTCGAGACAAATCCAATTCAAACCTAGTCTACTACTAATAATGAAAGTCGGAATAAGGATACGAAATCATTTCCATACATAAATATCTAGTCTTACATCATAATTTCAAATTTACAATCACTTTCCCCAAAATATATAACATCCAAAAGTGTTTAGTCGATTACAATTAAAATACTAATACAAAAGTGCCTTAAGTCAGCATTTGCTTAACTTCTTCCAATCGGGTTCCTGTTAAGGAAAACAAACTAATGGGATGAGTCAATACTCAGTGAGGCCAAGAAACACACATGCAAACACATAATCCAAGTAGCAACAACAATTACATTGTAAGTAAAGCTATCAAATTCGAATAATTCACACTTCGAATAGGAAAAATAAACAGAAACAATTCAAAGATACTGTAGCTCTCAGGAGCTAAATTCCACGTAGTTGTGTCCAAGTCTTGATCACATCTCATGTTGTCACTCCGTCAACCACATAAGTATCAAATCCGCAGATACACCACTTTTCTTTGAATCCCGTCACCGTTACACCCCCTTACCGGGCCCGCTCATCAAAGTTTTGATAATACTCGAGTATATCATGGCAATACTGCGCGAGTAATGCCGAGCAAGATCTCTCCAATAGATCATGCTCTACGAATATCTCATGGTTTGCTAAGCTTATCGACCAAACCCATGCTGGCTCGATTCGTAAAGTTAACCAACGAATTTGGGCGTCCCCCGAATATGAATACGAATACGAATATGAATATGAATACGAATATGAATATAAGTCGATGAGCAACGCTCGAATCGACGATTCCAAATACGAATCACAACTACATTACTACGTACAAGTCGGATATGAATTCACATAGGAAAATTCAAATATAATTTCATTTGAAAGAGGACGAGTATGGTAAAGTACACACTCGTCTCACAAAGTTCGAATTCATATAACGGATAAGAAACAGTTAACCATTTAGCAATAAATTCATGCACTTGACACTCACCGAGCGATTCAAATAGCAAGTTCAAATGATTGGTTTAGGCGTCTCCCGTGAGATCCTCCTGAAGGTCCTCTTCAGCGCCTGAGCATTTAATAATAAACTATCACTTATAACCCCAATTATCAAGGAAGATTGCACACTTGTACAATCTAAGAAAATTTCACGAAAGTCTTAATTACTCGTAAATCGAGATTCAAAAGTGGGGTTTTAAAACACAAGCAAAATATGATTTTTATCTTTGAATTCAAGTGTAAAACGATCAAGTGATATCAAAGGAAAAGAGAGTTTGGAAAACTCCATTTCCTTTAAGTTAGAAATTTTCAGATTTGTTACACGTATTTTGAAAAATCGTATCTTACTCTCTACAAGTCCAAAATTGGAAAACTTAGTACCGTTGGAAACTAATTCCAAAGTACTAAAAATTCCTAGAAGACACTTTTCCATGATTCTAAATGGAAGATATTCAAAATTTGGCTCAAAATAGCTGTTTTGGAATACCAAGACAGATTTGGGTTGATTTTCAGCAAAGTTTGGAAATTCGGCATAATTCACACAATGCGAACTAGCCTCTCAAATTTGAAAATTAATTAGAGTTACAATCAAAGTTTAAAACAAAACAAGTGGAACAAGAATTAGAGTTTTGAGCACCAAGATATAGTGGCTCAAAGTCACTGAAATTTCCTCTTCAAACAAGGGTTTTCCAGGTTTAAAGCTTGAGCTTTGGTACTTTAGTTGGACATCGAAATGGACTCTGAATGGCACCAAATTTGACAATATTATAGTACCATATAAGGGCTATTCTCATGTAAATTTTCATGCAAAAATTCGTATGGAAAGTCAGTTAACCAAGTCATCAAAACTCCAAGAATTTCCAAGGCAAAACTGCCTTGTAGTTCCGTTTTCCTTTTCCAAAACGTTTGGCCAAAAAAAACCTCTCAAATATGGTTCATTTGTGTAGACATTGTCTAAGAAACATCCAAGATACATTTGGTAGGTGGTTAATACCAAGAATTTTGAAACAACAAATCCCAATCAAAATTTAGGCATCCAACTAGCCAAAAGAGGGTTTTCATCACTGAGTCAGTTTCAAATTTTGGCCACAACTCACTCAATTAAACTTTAAGTTGAATTGGGTGTGGTTGGTAGCGTTGAAAACTAAATTCATATGGCTAAAATTTTTTAGAAGAAATCATTTTAAAAATCTGTCCAAAACTAGCTCATATTTGAGCATCAAGTCACAGCTCTTAACAGGGCTTCCCGTACAGACACGAAACAGGACATGCAAGTTCAAACGATTGGTATGGTTCACTCAGGTAGAATCAGGGCATGCATTTTGTACCGTTGGAAAACTGGGAATGTCTAGTTTCTAATGCGGCAAACGGCACTCGATTTTGACATCGGAGCAAAGAGTTATGGCCGAAACAAAATCACTGCCAGAGTGCTACGGGACACAATTTCAGTTTTGGTAGAATTTCGAAAACTCAACATTTACCCATCCAAATCACATAATTTTTTTTGGAGACTTTCCACATAATCCACACAACATATATACATCATAAAAAAGCCAATTGAATCACGAAAAATTGCACTAAGGGTCACGGCAATAGCAAGGGCAGAACGGGTAAAATTTTCCTTTTCACTTCCTTTGAACTTTCATCCATAATACCACTTATTTCCACTAGATTAAACATTAATCCAACATAAATAACATCAAATCTCATCAAATTAGTCCATCAAGCCATTGTGGGATTTCATAGAGCCCACTCACAAGATTTCTAATGAAATAAAGCTACCCATGTGAATCTAAGAGCTCATAAGTGCAATATAACTTCCATGAACTAAGATTTTGGTAGTTGATCGTTGTTTACCTTCCTTGATGAACAAAGAAGAAAATTTCAGCCTCTTGAAGCTAAAGAAAAACCGTGAGATGAAGCTCTTTTCCTAGCTTGAGGTGATCTCCAAGTGGTATGTAAATTTTGAGGTGATTCAGTGAAGGTTTGAAGCAAGAAATGAAGAAGAATTTGGTCTTCTTCCTCCTTGAGGGTGCACGGCTGGAATGAGAGAGAGAAAGGAGACTGTTTAATGCAAATGAAGCTTCCTTGAGAAGCTTTAATGTGTGGCTCAAAATTACCTAAAAGTCAACTCTCTCTCCCCGCGCGCACACGCGCGTTTCGTGCTCGATTCCTCTCGAGTTTATTTCACTAGTGCACTAAACCTCTAATGCACTTCTATTCATATTATTATTATTCACTCTTAATAGTCCCAAAATAGAGGTCTTAAGTCTCTCAATTAATCGCGCGCACAAAAACGCGTACTTCCGATTTGTGAGCGATAAAGTGAAATTTTCAAGAAATTCTTATAACGATAGTGTAACTAACTAATACTTGAATACTTGAACATAAAAATACCTATTTGAAGACTAATGTATAAGTCTCCAATTTTCCAAGTTTATTGTATTCTCGAATCGATTATTGACTCTAAACGCGTATTCACTATTCTCACTTAACGAGCTTTCAAAAATTAAACTTTGGAGCGAGTCACTTTTAAAATACATGTGAGCTATTATTCTATGTAATTGAGTAATAAAAGGTTGAATTAAAATATTTGGAGTAAATGGCCAAATAAATATTTAAATAAGCTAGAAATAGGAATTTAAAAGAAGAAAATTTGCGAGTCCTCACATAAAGTCATAAATTTGAAAAGATATAAGGGAATGCGGATCTTGAGGTGAGAATTCCTTAAGCTTTATGTAAGAGAGGTTATACACATTGCTAGATATGTTAGCACTCTGCAACTTCATACCAAGCAAGGAAGCACAATTTACTGCTTGCAAGTTAGTAATAAAGATTTGCTCTTGCAAGTGAGACATATAATTCTCCATGGCATTGCAGCAAGATGTCACATTATTCACTTGATCTCCAGAGTCTTCAGAAATTTCAGCAATATCTGGAAATACCAATGGGCAGGCTAATCATAGAGTTGGATGACACCAAGATCAAGATACTCTTGCTTTAGGTGAATTATCGAAGTTTATCATGGAAATCATAAAGATGCAAGGTGCATTTCTTATTATTTTTCCTAGTTACCTTTGTTTAAGCGACAGCTAGAAAGTCCTTTGAGTATTCTGTTTGCAGAAGAAGGATTAAGCTTACTGGCAAGCCATCAAACCACGATATTGGAACAGTCCCTTGTAATTGCTGATTCATCAGGCAAGATAGAATTGTTACTCAAATTTTTCATACTATAATTGCCGAAAGATAGTTTTTTAGCTGCAGCTGATAAGGCATTCTGGCAAATTCTGTTGCGGCACTCTATAGTGGTATCAACATTATCGCATGTATCTAGAAGTTTTCACGAAGCCAGAATGCTACCAGCCAAGAAGCTGAAGTGAGATTGCTTGGACCTGTTGAGCATATCATGCTATGATTCTCATTGGCACCTCGATTTTCCAAGATCTTTTCAACATCTAAAATGCAATGACCAGCATGTGTTTCATTTGATGCGAGCATTCCAATATAGCTTAACGGTCCCAGGAGAACTACAAGGCTGGCCTCATATTGAGGACAACAAACCACATTTGCAAGATATGGAGCTAGGGAAGACCAGCAATCAGTTGCTGTGACACTCAATATAATTTCAATCGAGGAAAAGTTCAACATACAAATGCCCTGAAAATCAAACACAATCAATCAGTAATTAATAACAACCTCTTACCTATGTGAACATGAAGACTGAAGCAACTTGAAGACTAGAAAGAGTTTTTTGGATGAATGAATGTCATTGAAACTTAGCTATTCTTCTGCTATTCTACATCAAATTCTCGTCAATCACAAGACTTGATACAATCAGTTCAGATGCCACTCTGTTACAGAAATTTAATGTTTTATGTAACAATGTACAAGCCCTATGATATTGCTAAGAAATGGTAAAACCTCACCTTCATGAAAGACCACTTATTCTTAGTTTGAATTTTATTTCAGGTTTCTAACGTGCTAGGGATATGTTGAACTGAAATTCCATAACTAGTGGGCTATTTTGGTCAAAAAGAGGGCCTTGTTAACTGAGAACTGGAGTCACCGTTTTTCTTATTAACTACTTTTTGTTGTAATAAGAGTTAAAATACATGACTAATACAGTCAATAAATAAAATCCTTGTATTGAAGCAGAGAACTGCAAACCATGTAAAGAAAAAGTGAGCATTTATGTGCCTGATAACTTTGACAAGCCGTTATATGTGTCTGTGGCAGTGGTGTAGCCACATGCAAGCAAGTGGGGTCAATTGACCCATAGCTTAGGTAATTTAGAAAATTTTAAAGTTGCATCTTATTTGACCCCACTAAATTTTATCAAATCCTATTTTCTATAAACATTAACCCCAAACAATTGAAATTTCATAATTCTTACCATCACAATAATTTTGAATTTATTTCAAGTTATTTAAGGAAGTTAGTTCAAGAATAAATTCATCCAAAGTTTCCAAAAACAAGGGATGAACTCTCTGGAGTGAGTGAGAAAACTAATTCTCCAAATTTCCAAAAACAAGATATTTTCAAGTGGACAGTAAATTTTTTATTTATAATACGAAAATAAGTTATTACGATTTTTATTTATATCATGATAAAGATAAATTTCTTAAAAGAAACTCGTAGAAGATCAAGGTGATGGTGATTCGCAAATTGTTTTAAAAAAATCAAGAGATTCATTTAGTTACATTGAAAAAGATGTATTTAATAAAATTGATAATGAATTGATTTTGCAGCGTTTTAAACAAATAAGGGCTGATATGGTACCATTTTAACCTTTATGTATCGTTAGTAATTTTTTCTTTAAAAAATTTTTTACTGTACAAAAATTTGACCCCACTTAATGTAAGGTCTTAGCTCCGCCCTTGGTGTGTGGTGCATGGGGCTGAAGATCTTTACTCGGAGAGACATATAAGAACTGAAATGCCTTTTTAGTACTGTATCATAACCGCCTATGGATTCATATGGACTGCTCATATAGAGGTACATCTGCAGCACATATAAATATATGTATTCATTAGAATTTAGAAGTATATACATCAGATTCTTCAAAAAAGAAAATAAAATTTGAACCATGTGCAAGTTGCTCTGTGTCTACATTTCACAATAAGGAGCTCTATGACACACAGATTAGAAATTTTTATTCAAATGTCAGTAGTAGTCATCAACAGGCCATGATATAAGCTTACTATATCATGACAAATTTGATGGCAAAGTAAATGAATTTCCACTTCAACCACCAAGTGTTGGATCATGTTGTGAATGAAAATAGCAGGACAAATCTTAAATGCTAGGAAAAACTTGAATACTGCTTTCAACTTTCATCCTTCGGAAGATTTCAGACTGATCAAGGGAGCCAAATATTGTACCCCGTGAATTTGGTTTCTAACTCTTTGGTACAAGTCCGGTATAGGTTTCTAAAAGAGCAAGAAAGGCTATAACAAGTGATAAAGATCTAAAGTGCACATTACTGGTTAAATTAATAATTCGGTCCATTCAGCTGAAACATTTCATCTGATCAATCCTCTTTTTTGTTGATAGATTCATTTCATAATTAACTGTTTAATTATAGCTTGCATTCCTTCCAGTGAAAAATGGTACTGTAGAATTTCAAATCTTAATAACTTTATAAGAGATACATCAGCTCAATAGCGTATTAAACTCTACATAAGAGTAAGAAGTATGATCTCTTCTTTTTAATCTCTCGTCAAAGTAGTTTAACAAAAGAATAGTCCATATGATTAAAAGGTATTGATAGTGTATAAATTAGCTACAAGAAATGCAAATTTTGCAACTAATAAACCAAGGGGGCAGCATTCAACGGTGCAGTACTCACAGACATCAAGCAAGAGTAGTTGAAGAAGAATGAATCACTCTTGGCACAACTTCTCTCATTATTCTACTTCTGTAAATTGAATGGATTTCGAAATATAACTAGCGAAAATGCTTGCCCTTATTGTCTATTTGTGTGTATATATATATATATATATATATATATATATATATATAGTCATAGCTCCAGGGGCGGGCTGGGCCTCACTAGTGAATTTGGAAATTGTGCGATTTTCCCTGGATAAGTTGACATTTTGAGTTATTCACATAGTGCTTTTGTGTTAATATTTCGTTCCTCTAGTTCCAATGAAAAGTACAAAGTTGCTTACCTCCCAAAATCATATTTGAGGCAAAATAATTACCCGTTCTAATTGTTTAGATCGGTATAGAATGTCTTGCATAATTTTTATATCATCACACTCATGTTGTAATTATGAGAAAACATCTCACGATTTCTACATCACAGACATGTTGAGATAAATGGTAAAAGTCAGACAAATAAAAAGAGTTTGTAAAAGTCTAACTTTAGAAATAATAAATTGTTTATGTATTGTTAGTATGTATATGAGCAGATGTAGATGCATACATTTAATCTAGTTTCAAATTTGAAATTCACTTTTTCCTATACATGATCCACAACTATACTTGCTAGTGTAAAAAATTCTCTATATTGCATGAAAATTTAATTTTAAAAAAAAAAATAATTCAAACAATCATTATCTCTACCCCATCCCCATAGAATCTATATATTCTAGTCCCCCAAGTCCATAACTTTGTGTCATAATAAAATTCGTCAAGAAAGAGAGAACTTATCAGGCAAGAAGAATGACAGATATTTTATCTGCGACTGTCTGTGATAGAAACAAAGCGAAAGATAGTCTGCCTCTTTCTTTTTTTTTTTTTTTTGTTAATCTATTTCCACGTTGTGTATGTATATCATATATAGACTCGTGTTTTCTCAATCACTTTTTGTACCTGAACCGTTGTAGCAATGAGATTTCCATCCTTTACAATTAAACACAACTCACAAAAAGTGGCAAGTGACAACTATAATCATGTGTGATCACATTACTGCGAAGCATGGTCACGTGATACTCACGAGCTGATTAACTCAGATTTGTCCATTGCACCGGTATTTAAGCCATCAATTTACAAAGCAGGAAATGCAAACAACCTCTAAATTAAACAAAAACCTTTCCTTTTTTTTTTTCTTTTTTAATGTTTAACAGTATCTTCATGTTTAGGATGCATAAAATCATATAGTTGTTTGTAATTTGGACCCAACCCTCAAAAGAAAAAAAGTTTTGCTTGTGTTTTAGTTTTCCAAGTCCTTTTTTAATTTTTTTTATTCTAGGATCCATTTGATTCATGGGATGATACAGGATTGGATTAATCAGTCTGTTTCATGTTTGGTTGTATTTTATACATGAAATAACATATTCCAACTAACTGAATTAATCAATTTGTTTCATGTTTGGTTGTATTTTATACATGGAATAACATATTCCAACTAACCGAATTAATCCCCTATTCCTGGGACAAATAATACCATGGGGGAGGTAGTATTAGTCATCGCAGGATGACTAACAGATAAGATGATAAAATTTTATACTAATTTATCCTTACAAATAATACAAATATATACTCTTATAATTATATAACCCTATTCCCACATGATAATATAACATGAATGGACTAATTTGTCCCTACTAATTAATTTTAATGTTTTTTGACTAATATGCCCCCACTACCAACATAATAATATTTGGACTAATTTGCCCTTGTGAATGATACAAACTCATATTGAGTATTTTATAACCATACTCTCACATAATAATATGAAAATAAATAGACTAATTAGCCCCTAATAATTATACTAAAATTTTTTGACTGATTTGTCCCTATTCGTTATTTTAAAATTTTGACTAATTTATCCCTATTAATTAATTTAAAATTTTTAACTAATTTGCCCATACTAGCATCATAATAAAAGGACTATATTTCCCTTGAATTAAATTACCCTTGCTAAGCTTATTTTCTCAACCAATTTCTATATAAATACAAAATCTTATCAATTGGGCTTTGTAAATGAGGACTTCAATAAGTTTAAGTTCGGCCTAAAGAAAAATATTCTATATTGGCTTGAGTTTGGCTCATTTAAAACTCTTAAATGGGTTAGGTCTTAATCAATTTAATCCTAACTTAGCCAAAACTTGGCCCATCATTTAATTGGATTTCAAATTTAGATTCAAATATTCGGTCAAAATCCATTTTTAAGGGCCCCAATGGGCTGAGTTTGAGTGAACGCAAATTTTATATATCAAAATTCTTGATTTACTTTACAATTCTAAAGTTTCAAATTACTCTGTTCTAATAAAAGTTATAAATATTAAATTTTTTATTAATATTTCATAAAATATTAAATTATTTTATTATAAAGAATCTGCAAATTAGGGAGAATTTTGGTCATTAAAATAGTAATCCTACCTCATCGAATCTCCAACCA
Organism: Coffea eugenioides; assembly: GCF_003713205.1. NCBI lineage: Eukaryota > Viridiplantae > Streptophyta > Magnoliopsida > Gentianales > Rubiaceae > Coffea > Coffea eugenioides. Next base: position 30,354,092 of record NC_040044.1, on the reverse strand, counting down.
AACATAAGACAAGATTATTTTCCAACACATCCTATCCAACATAGAATCAACCAAATACTAGATAACTTGAATTATTAATCCGAGAATGATTCATCTCAGGATTAATAATCCGCGGATGAATCATCCCATTTCATCTAGTCCACAAACCAAACGGACCCTGAAAGATTTGATGACTTGATCAAAAAAACAAAAGTCAACATCAATATGTCTACCAATAGACATAAAAATTGCAGAAACCCAACTTATCAAGTAAAATGACGGTGTAAAAATGGCACAAATTGGAATCATACTTAATTAAGTGAAATAATCACACTTGGTAGATTTTAGGGAAATCCCAAGAACTGAAGGCGTGGTCCAAAACCCTGGGTTCTTATGTTGTACGGATACGCCTTTGGTGGGACCGCATTACTCAGCCTCTCGCTAAATGGCTTTTCTTATAGCTAGATTGTGACTTTGGAGGAGGCATGCCTTTCTTTCAATTGGAAGCTCAGAAAATTGTGGTAATTTGGAATGATTACAGTGTTACATGTAAAATTACATGAAAAAACAGTGAGAAAAAGATGCCAAACTACAGACTATAAATCCTTCACCCTACTTTCTATGTCAATTTCTATTTTGCTCTCTATTTTTCTACATAACATGTGAATATACCACATGCTTTATTCACAAATAAGTACAAAGTGTCACATTTAAAATTATATGAAAAATAATTAGATCAACATTGCGATAGAAAGTGAGATGGTAAGTCTAAAGCCCAAACTACACTCTAAATCCTGAAGAGAAAAACTAAGAATGCAAATAAGTAAAAAGTCATCATATTTTTTGTCTTATACGACTAAGCAAGACAAAGAGGTCATGCACTAAAAATTGGTTTTTCCTTTTCCTCTAATTAATTATTGGGTTTGACTAACAGATGCCTCAAGTGTTAATTTTGGCAAAAGTATAATTAATTTGGTAAAGTGCCCTATTGACATGTACAATAAATATTGGTATCATAAGAAGAAATTCAAGTTAAGAGGAGTTTCAAAGTTTTGACATATTTTGGTATTTCGGCTATATCTTGAGTTATAAGTATCGGATTGAGATGATTTTTGAGCCATTTTGGATCTAAGATATAGCTCTACAATTCTTATGAAGGTATCAAAATCTAGTTCATTGAAGTTCTTACCCAAAAAGTCAAAATACAGTTGGCAAATGCTTTTTGTTGAAAGTTGAAACAGGGCATTTACTAGTCAAGGGTATTTTGGTCATTTCTTAACCTACAAAGATCCAAATGAGATAATTTTTCATGCATTGAAATTATAACTCAAAGAGCTACAACTTTTAATTTTTGTATAAGAGCAAATTTGACTTCTATTATTAAGAAAATTGCAATTGAATATGGATAAAAAACAAAGCAAAGTTGAGTTTTTAGCTGAAAGTGCAAAATTAAGTGCAAAGAAGAACCGCGAGGCAGATCCATGAGGTACACACCTCGCATGTGACGACCCCACCTCTCCCTAGGGCGTACACCAGGGTTTAACGGACCGCCTGCCCAACTCTCGTCAGGACTCACTCACTCACTTCAAGAAAACAAGTTATAACTTCGAAAGGAAATGAAACAACAGTTCCAAATTTAGAATGTACATTTATACTCAAGTCTATCTCACATGCTCATACATTCCCCAAAATACAATAAAAGATTTAAGATCCAGATGACTTCCAACTCTAATCAAGCATTAGTGCGAGTACAATTCACAAAAATAGAAAAACTAGACGACGTTAGCCTGTACATGCTTCACGCCCACGCTCGTACCCCTTGTAAGGAAAACAAAACTAATAGAGTGAGTCAAAACTCAGTGTGGTTCCAAACATCATGCAAGAATTAAGTAGCAAGTTGACCACTATGTAAAACTTGAAATATCAAAGTAGCGAGTTTAAGAGTTCATAAAATGAGCAATAACACTTCAAATAGCAAATCATTAGACATCCAACATTTCCAGGTAAAAGGATACAACAGTTCTTACGAGTGAACTCCGCCATAGCTTCACCAAATAGTAGTTGACACTCCGTAAAATTTCAATTAAAGTAACTAGTCCAATAGATCACCACTTAACTCTAATCTCTATCCGCCAATCAACCCCCTATCGGGCCCGAACTCCAAATTAATAGTGATAGTAATACTTGAGTATACCGAATCCAGTGAACCATATCCAAAGGATTACCCAATAAACAATAAATAGTACTTATGGTTCGCTAATCTCCTCGACCAAACCCTTACTGGCTCGATTCGACTGACTAACCAATAGGGTTAGGATCCCAGGCAGTATTCACGTCATACACACACACACACACACACATATATATATCAACCATTTGTAACCAGTACACAATAATAAGTCACATTAGGACAAGTGCGATAAAGTACACCCTTGCCCGTCCAAACAAGTCAAGCACTATCCAATTGCATTAGCCCAGTATTTCATTCAAGTATTAAGTTCAATCATGCACTTAGAAACACTCACCAATAGTTCACGGCTTGTCAAAATCAAGTGCAGTTTTGGACCCTTGTCCCCTCACAAAGTCTGTGATCAATTAAAATGGCAAAATACAAGTAAATTAGGTTTTCAAGATGCACTGTCTTCGCTTAGTAATGCTAAGAGAAAATCAAGTAAATGAACTTATACCCTTGGAGGAAGAAAACGGTTAAAATGGTTAAGTTCTAAAACCATATATATATATATACATATACAACTCAAAAATAGGTTTGGAAAAAGGTCGTGACTTCCTCCTTAAAACATGTAACTTAGCTAAAAATTTCAGCTTGTGCGACATTCCTAGATTTGCCCTAAATACCCGCAAGTACCCTAGGCCTAAGCCATCCAAAAATCACAGCCTTAGTCGCACTTTCGCTCACTCAAACTACACAAAATCAAATGAGCAGCACCTCTCCTGTTTTTACCCATTTTTTCGCCAATTCCATGGCAACAATTTCACCATAAAACAGCCCCAACTCAAGCACAAAAGCATAGGAAACAAAGGCCTCTTATAGTAGGCCTTAAAACCACCTAAGTTTAGTGCATAACCATTACATAACCATCATAATATCCAAGTTGGAAATCAAAACCCTAAACTGGAAAATTTACTACCAAAGCTGGAAATTCCTATTTAGAAGCTAAAAAGTCACAATAAAACTACCAATCACCTCACAAGTGCATAGCCAATCTCAATACCAACATATTATGGATAAACAACATAAATCAAGGCTGAAAATTGCAAACTAATCTACACCAAATCTAGAGTATCATCCATAGTATTCCAAGATTCAAGTCATCTACACCATATTTTGCAAGAATAAGAAAGAGAAAGGAAGTTGTTAAACTTATACCTTCAAAATCTCTTGAGAAGTGAAGAACCAAGCTTTCTTCCCAAAGAAACGCTCCACTGCAAGCTTCCTAACTCCCTTGGTGTTAGTTTGATCGGTTTAGTTTTTTTTATTCTAACTTAAACAAGGCTAAATCAAGATGAAGTAGGAAGTTTCTCCTTTCTTTTTTTTCTCTCCAATGGTTCGGCCAAAGTGAAGGAAAAAATGGAGCAAAATTGATCCAAAAGAAAGATAAGAAGAAAGGAAATGGTCTTGGTCAAACAACTCTTTGATCATTGACACTTGGCATCCAAGTGTTCTTTCTTTTTCTTTTTCTTTTTTTTCTTTTCTTTGCTTTTCTTAGTCAAATATTTCAGCTGGCTTAAGGGTTAATTTAGGGAGGATTAAATGAAATAAAAATAAGGAGATTAGGGTAAGAAAATATTGGTCAAGTGGCGTACTCAACCGGTAACAAACGGCGCACGTCGGTTCAAGCCTACTTTCTTAGCTCTCTTGTACTTTTGTTTTAACTTATACTTCACTAACTTATTAATAGCACTTCTAATTACACACTTCCTCTTACTTAATACTCACTCTTATCCACCAAATTTAGTACACACACCTCACCACGTGATCACACTATCAAAATGCACAAAAACCCTAGTTTATAAGGAAAATATAGGAGAATTTTCAAATCCTCACACTCTCTCCCCCTTAAAAGAATTTCGATCTCGAAATTCATACCTTTCATCCAATTGATAACATTTAGTACTAGATCCTCTAACTCGGCCTTTGATTCTTGATATGGTAAACCACAGGTTTCCGATCACTTCCTTAAGTCTAGGGTTACCTAGGTTTACACGAATGTTCCCAGGTCATATGATAACCTATCAACTTCACATCAATAGCACATATAAAGTAGGGTTCACCAGAGAATGAGTAACACCAAGATCTATCAAAATTTTAGCTAGACAATGAAAAACATGAATCGTGCCTTCTATCACTTTAGACAGGTTACGCACTTGTTGGTGGTATAAGGCATATACTCAAGCTGGCGCTCTGGGTTTATTCCCTCCAACATTTGGTTGTGTAGGGTTTGACCTATCTAACTGCTGAGTCTCACCGAAGAAGGGACAGGTTGCAATTTGGTGCTCAACACTATCACACCATAAACATTTTTCTCCCTTTCACCAACAATTATCCTCAGTATGATTGGTCTTTTCACAATATCCACAAAATAAGGGAGGGATTGATGTTTGATCTCCTTGTGAGGCACCTCTCAGTTGTCCTCTTCCACCTGGGGCTCCTCTTGGAGTAATTCCCTTAGAAGCTCCCGAAATTCTCACACCACCAGCTCCTCAACCCACCCTAAGGGGTGGCATACTTTGATCACCTTGTTCCTGTCCTTGGTCTCCACTAGGCGCACCTTTCTTTCTTGCACACCTGAGCCCTTGCAATTTCTAATCTCTGGGCTTTTTCCAGAACCTTCGTGAAAGTATTAATTTGGGCCACCGCCAAGGCTTCCTGTATATCTACATTTAATCCCTGTACAAATCGCCTCACTCTCTTTTGCTCCGTAGCTATCAATTCGGGAGCAAACTTGGATAATTTGGTGAACTGAGTCTCATACCCAGATAGACTTATGGTTCCCTGACGGAGCTTAGTGAAATCGTCCTCCATTTTCTCCTGAATTATTGGTGGAAGATATTTCTCGTTAAACTCACGCACAAAATTGAACCAATTCCACGCTGTCCGCTCTCTCTCCCACTTAGCCCTAATTACATTCCACCAGGCTCTGGCTGGTCCCTCAAATTGGAATGCAGCAAAATTCACATGTCTTTCCTCCGTATAATTCAAGACAGCGAAAATATTGATCATTGTTTCCTGCCATCTCTCCGCTACTTCAGGGTCTAGTCCTCCAAGAAATTTAGGAGGAGAAAACTTTTGAAACCGTTCTAGGGTCCTATCTTCCCCTATTTCAGGGTCCCTAGGCTGATTGACAGGGGTTTGACCCTGCTGCTCTACCAATCGAGCTAAAATATTAGTCATTTGCTGGATTGCTGTTGCTACTTGATCCCCTCTTTCAACTCTAGGTTCAGGTTATTGTTCGGCCGTCGCATCTCTCTCTTCTCTCGGTTCTTGTACTTGTCTAACCCCACGTCCACGATTAGAACCGCGTCCTCAACTAGTTCCACGTCCCTGACTTCGCCTACCTTCCATGCCTCTTTTAAAAAATAGACTATATAAGTATAAGCAAAATAAGGTTGCTATAAAGCTCGATTAAAGCATTTTCAAATTATGAAATGAGAATAATAGAGCACATTTAAAATAACATGCTTTCTTTGTATACATATCATAGCAATTCATATATCAAGTCATTAAGTACTTATAGCAATCAAAGGACATAGAACAAAAGCAGGCGCTATGTATATCAATCTTAACACATCAACATCAAAAACAAAAGATGACGTGTCATCCCAAATATGTCTCTAACTATCTCACGCAACCCTCAAAACCCCAGATCCCTAGCCTAGTTGGTCACCGACCCGTCCAAACAAGTCAAGCACTATCCAATATGCCTAAACCCTTGGCACTTAAAGCATTTGATGTCCCTACTCCTAGCCTTAGGAGCCTCATGTGGTGCCTTCGAAGTAGACCTGGATGCTTCGAGAACTTTGTTAGGGGTAGAATTGGAATTTCGGTTAGGAGCATTACTTTGAATTCGGCTTGAAGAGGTTGGTGTGGCCGAATATCCAGCTTCGTGGGTCGCCCTCCGTGGTTGGTTGCCCTTCCACGAGGTGGAGTTTGAAGACTGGAAGGTACGGGCTCCTCGCCTTAGTTTTTTTCCCCTCTCAGCCTTGATAGCGAGTTCGAGCAGGTCATGCATGTCCACATAGTGTTGAAACTCTAAGGCTTCTTGAAGGTCTGGGTTGAGACCTCGAAGAAATCTAGCCATGGTTGCCTTACTATCTTCTTGGAGGTTTGCCCTCATCATGGCCATTTCGATCTCCTTGTAATAATCCTCTACACTCATGTTGCCTTGAGTGAGGGTTTGTAGTTTGGAGTGGAGATCTCGGTTGTAGTAGCTTGGAACGAAGCGCTTACGCATCAATGCCTTGAGCTCTCGCCAAGTTCGGACTCGCGGTTCCCCCATTCGTCGCCTATGGGTCCTTACTTGGTCCCACCAAACTAAGGCGTAGTCGGTGAACTCAACGGTGGCAACTTTGACTTTTTGTTCCTCGCTATAGTCGTAGCAGTCGAAGACCATTTCGATACGGCCTTCCCACTCCAAGTACGCCTCAGGGTCACTCTTGCCTTTGAACGCGGGTACTTGAATCTTAAGCCCCTTCAGCTCATTCTTGGGCGTGTCCCGTCGAGGCCTATCGGGTCGCTCCTCGTCCTCACTAGCAGAGTAGTCTTCGCTATTTGCCTCCTTGGGGCCATGGTTACTCCGGTTGTGGGACCTCGAACGAGAGCCTCGTGTGAGACTCTTGGATAACTCGTCGAAACGAGTGTGCAACTCCTCCATTTGTTGCTCACTGATTCGCCTGAGCTCATTCTTCATTGCAGTGAACAACAATGAGTGATCAGTGGTTGCTTGTTGTTGTTCCATGTCTTTTCGTGATGCCCTGCAAAAGGTTAGTAACAAGCAAGGAAAGTGCAAGTATAACCTCACTTCACTCCCTTAGTGTATCACTCACGCTCGTGTATAGCACTCAAGTCGCTCTATTAGACTTACCAAGTACCTTTACCTATTGGTTTAGGTAGTTGAGAAATGTTGCTCGAGTCCAATAATCGTCACCAACTTTTTCCCCACAAGAGTAAGCAAGAGTGTAGGACACAATTGGGTGAGATTTTGGAAAGGAAGGGACGGTTTTGGTAGGCTAATGGTGGCGGACAGATTTGGAAAAATGCTAGGAAAAGAAACCCTAGGATTCCTAAGATATAGGAGTGGGTCCTAAAATGTAGGAGTGATAGTATGAGTGGTCCCTTAAAGCAAGGAGAGAAAATAGGGAGGTGTCCAAGAGTTATCCAAGTGTTAGTCTCCTAAACTAATTTTGGAAAACAAGTTGGGTTGGGAACTCCCTTGATGACAACCCTAAAAACTCTTCTCTCAAACAGATTCGGTTCTTTCTCTCCCTCAACCGCAAATTTCCAGAAATTTCCCTCCTTAAAACCCTTCCTCCAAGTCGGCTAGTATTTCCTATGGAAACCCTCCAAGTCAGCCGCACACTTCACACCCCAACACAAACCAGATTCGGACCTCCAAAATTTCCAGATTTCTTCCCTCTCAACTCCTTCCCAAAGTCGGCTAACCCTCCTATACAGCCGCACCTTACCCCAAAAATTCGGCTCTCTCTACTCCCAAGCAATAAGACAATTCGGCCCCCCCTCCTCTTTGCAAGGCAAGGCAGCCTTTGTTTCAAGATAATGGCCTCCCAAGATAATGCAAGTAATGTTACCCAAGATTCCCCCAAGCGACTTGCTCAAGAAACTCCCAAGAAATTTACTCCTAAACCAAGGAAGCCTCGTATGGATGCAAGATCTTACAAGAAACTTTTTATACGAAGAGAGGTGCAAGTCTTCAAGACCCAAGATAATCAAGAACTCCAAGAACGACAAAAGGTAGTACAAGTAATCAAAGTTCAAGGTGATCAAGAATTTCAAGAAGAGGTAGGCCAAAACTTTTGAGTTTCTCTCTTTTGTTTGAAATTTCTAGTTGGCTTAGAAACAATATGTAATGGTTGTTGTTTTGGCAATAAAAGACCCAAGTACTTTCTTTTTCCCTCTTGTTCGGCCTTTGCTTTCTTTCCTTTCGTCCCCCTTTTTTTTTTTTTTTTTGTCTCGATTCTGTTTTTTTTTTTTTTTGACTTATCAATGTAACTACACCTGGCCGAATGGGTTCAAAACCAGATTCTGGTCAGCCCCTATTTCCCTACAACAAGCAGCCCCAAAAACTCCAAGATCTTGTCAAGAGCTTTCAAGAACTTCAAGATTAATTTCAAGAAACTCAAGAAACCTTAGATTATTGTAGTTCCTCTTCAAGATTCCAATGCCAAGCAAGTTTAACCACAAAATCAGTTTAGGAAGCTACGTAAACAACTTAGTTAAACAATTGAACACTTGGACAGATTTGACAAGCAAGGAAAACCCTAGCCGCACAAACCCTAGCCGCGCAAAACCCTAGCCGCACCTTCCTTTTTTTTTTTTTTTTTTTAGTTTCGGCTATGGCCAAATGCTTGGCAGAATTGATGCAACAAGAGTACCAAGTCTGGTCAGATTAGAGCTAGCAACAATACGCACAACTTTGGACAGAATTGAGCACAAGAAGAAACCCTAGCCGCACTCAAGAAACCCTAGTTGCCGCTGCTATGTTTTCTTGTTGTTTCGGCTTGGACCCTCTATTGGGACAGAATCGGGATGCAACAAGGACACTAGCTATCGTCAGATTATCAACAGCAACATCATCACATGCATGGACAGATTTAGGCGTAACAATGGAGCCACCAACTTCGACGAACAGAAATTTTTTTTGACTAACAATGGCGCAACACGAACAACAACGACGACCAGAATTTTTTGACAAGGGACACGACTTGGAACAAGAAATTATTCGGTCAGATTTGTGACTTTTCCTCTCTTTTTTTTTGTATAAAACAAGGCACAAACGGACAGATTTGAACAACAAAGCCACGCTTGATTTGACGCAACAAAACACAAAATTGCGGACAGAAATTTTTTTTTTGACACAAGGCAGCGGAACTTAAGACAAAATAACGGATATAACGGAAGGTACCTCAACCAAAGCTCTGAAACCAACTGATACGTTCCTCGATCAACGCGTTTCGAGACACGTAGCACGTTTGCCCAAGGATCTAGTGAGGTTGTCCTACGTTTGGATTGCGGGACTCTAAATCAACACGGACGGCACGTTTTTGATTTAAAGCGGTAGAACGACACTCCGATGAAGGTGAATACTCCAGGGGAATAGGTCGGCTGAACAATCAAGGACAGGACGCAAGATTGCTCAAGAACCCTTGCCAAAGCAAGTTAAGGGCTCGAATTCTCTCTTAGGAAGAAAACGAAAATACTATGAATTTTATTCATAAAACTTGTTCTTTAACCTTACAAAGCTAGCCTATTTATAGGCTAATGGTAACAAGAAAAACCCTAAAGAAACCCTAAAGGAAAAGTCGGCCATCTTGACTTCAAAATGGGCCGGCCCATGCCTTCTACTAAGCAACTAGTCCAACTAAATAAATAACAACGACTAAGGCCCTACTCGGCCGACTCACAAAGAGGCCCACTTGATTCTTCATGGGCTTGGATCAAAGTGTAAATTGCTTGATTGTCTATTTCCAAGCCTTCAATATCTCTATGGGCTCCATGTTGATCTTGGACAACTCGGACAAAGGCTTGGAGGGATTCTTTGAAGAGCTTGGCCCGTGCACGTGTGACTGGGCCCAATGGGACTCGGACTGGGTCATTGCGCGGGCTCTGATCCATGCACACATCAACGACATTCCTAGATTTTCCCTAAATACCCGCAAGTACCCTAGGCCTAAGCCATCCAAAAATCACAGCCTTAGTCGTACTTTCGCTCACTCAAACTACACAAAATCAAATGAGCAGCACCTCTCCTGTTTTTACCCATTTTTTCGCCAATTCCATGGCAACAATTTCACCATAAAACAGCCCCAACTCAAGCACAAAAGCATAGGAAACAAAGGCCTCTTATAGTAGGCCTTAAAACCACCTAAGTTTAGTGCATAACCATTACATAACCATCATAATATCCAAGTTGGAAATCAAAACCCTAAACTGGAAAATTTACTACCAAAGCTGGAAATTCCTATTTAGAAGCTAAAAAGTCACAATAAAGCTACCAATCACCTCACAAGTGCATAGCCAATCTCAATACCAACATATTATGGATAAACAACATAAATCAAGGCTGAAAATTGCAAACTAATCTACACCAAATCTAGAGTATCATCCATAGTATTCCAAGATTCAAGTCATCTACACCATATTTTGCAAGAATAAGAAAGAGAAAGGAAGTTGTTAAACTTATACCTTCAAAATCTCTTGAGAAGTGAAGAACCAAGCTTTCTTCCCAAAGAAACGCTCCACTGCAAGCTTCCTAGCTCCCTTGGTGTTAGTTTGATCGGTTTAGTTTTTTTTATTCTAACTTAAACAAGGCTAAATCAAGATGAAGTAGGAAGTTTCTCCTCTCTTTTTTTTCTCTCCAATGGTTCGGCCAAAGTGAAGGAAAAAATGGAGCAAAATTGATCCAAAAGAAAGATAAGAAGAAAGGAAATGGTCTTGGTCAAACAACTCTTTGATCATTGACACTTGGCATCCAAGTGTTCTTTCTTTTTCTTTTTCTTTTTTTTCTTTTCTTTGCTTTTCTTAGTCAAATATTTCAGCTGGCTTAAGGGTTAATTTAGGGAGGATTAAATGAAATAAAAACAAGGAGATTAGGGTAAGAAAATATTGGTCAAGTGGCGTACTCAACCGGTAACAAACGGCGTACGTCGGTTCAAGCCTACTTTCTTAGTTCTCTTGTACTTTTGTTTTAACTTATACTTCACTAACTTATTAATAGCACTTCTAATTACACACTTCCTCTTACTTAATACTCGCTCTTATCCACCAAATTTAGTACACACACCTCACCACGTGATCACACTATCAAAATGCACAAAAACCCTAGTTTATAAGGAAAATATAGGATAATTTTCAAATCCTCACACTCTCTCTCCCTTAAAAGAATTTCGATCTTGAAATTCATACCTTTCATCCAATTGATAACATTTACTACTAGATCCTCTAACTCGGCCTTTGATTCTTGATATGGTAAACCACAGGTTTCCGATCACTTTCTTAAGTCTAGGGTTACCTAGGTTTACACGAATGTTCCCAGGTCATGTGATAACCTATCAACTTCACATCAATAGCACACATAAAGTAGGGTTCACCAGAGAATGAGTAACACCAAGATCTATCAAAATTTGAGCTAGACAATGAAAAACATGAATCGTGCCTTCTATCACTTTAGACAGGTTACGCTCTGGTGGTCTAAGGCATATACTCAAGCATATACTCAAGCTTTAGACAGGTGGTCTAAGGCATATACTTTAGACAGGTGGTCTAAGGCATATACTCAAGCTTGCGCTCTGGGTTTATTCCCTCCAACATTTGGTTGTGTAGGGTTTGACCTATCTAACTGCTGAGTCTCACTGAAGAAGGGACAGGTTGCAATTTGGTGCTCAACACTACCACACCATAAATATTTTTCTCCCTTTCACCAACAATTATCCTCAGTATGATTGGTCTTTTCACAATATCCACAAAATAAGAGAGGGATTGATGTTTGATCTCCTTGTGAGGCACCTCTCAGTTGTCCTCTTCCACCTGGGGCTCCTCTTGGAGTAATTCCCTTAGAAGTCCCCGAAATTCTCACACCACCAGCTCCTCGACCCACCTTAAGCGGTGGCATACTTTGATCACCTTGTTCCTGTCCTTGGTCTCCACTAGGCGCACCTTTCTTTCTTGCATGAAAAGCCTTCACCTGAGCCCTTGCAATTTCTAATCTCTGGGCTTTTCCCAGAACCTCCGTGAAAGTATTAATTTGGGCCGCCGCCAAGGCTTTCTGTATATCTACATTTAATCCCTGTACAAATCGCCTCACTCTCTTTTGCTCCGTAGCTATCAATTCGAGAGCAAACTTGGATAATTTGGTGAACTGAGTCTCATACCCAGATACACTTAAGGTTCCCTGACGGAGCTTAGTGAAATCGTCCTCCATTTTCTCCTGAATTATTGGTGGAAGATATTTCTCGTTAAACTCACGCACAAAATTGAACCAATTCCACGCTGTCCGCTCTCTCTCCCACTTAGCCCTAATTACATTCCATCAGGCTCTGGCTGGTCCCTCAAATTGGAATGCAGCAAAATTCACCTGCCTTTCCTCCGTATAATTCAAGACAGCGAAAATATTGATCATTGTTTCCTGCCATCTCTCCGCTACTTCAGGGTCTAGCCCTCCAAGAAATTTAGGAGGAGAAAACTTTTGAAACCATTCTAGGGTCCTATCTTCCCCTATTTCAGGGTCCCTAGGCTGATTGACAGGGGTTTGACCTTGCTGCTCTACCAATCGAGCTAAAATATTAGTCATTTACTGGATTGCTGTTGCTACTTGATCCCCTCTTTCAACTCTAGGTTCAGGTTATTGTTCGGCCGTCGCATCTCTCTCTTCTCTCGGTTCTTGTACTTGTCTCACTACAAGAAAATTGTTCATCAGTGACAACACAAAGTCATCACAGAACATACAAATATCATCACAAATACCTTTTATTGACGACTTTTTGATCGTCACAAAGTCGTCACTAAATTCCCGTCGGTAAAAGTAAACAGTGACGACCTAAAATGTCGTCACTAAATAGTTCTCATTAGTGACGACTTTAAGTAGAGCATTTTTTACAAAAGATCAATTCGTCAATAAAACACTTCCGGATTGTCGTCACTAATGACAACTATTTAGTGACGACATTTTTCAAGTCGTCACTAAATAGTTGTCATTAGTGACGACAATCCGGAAGTGTTTTATTGACGAATTGACCTTTTGTCAAAAATGCTCTACTTAAGATCGTCACTAAAAAGCACCGAAAGCCATTGTATATAACTATTTTACTGACAACAATTGTCGTCACAAATGTAACTTAGATTTTGTGACAGTCTCTGTTGTGACAAGGAGTTTTTATTTTCTATTTTGTGACAACTGTTTTTTGTCATTAGATAATTTCTCAATAGCTTAATAGTCATAATTTGGCCTGTAATCATTGCTAAATCATTGATTTTAAACAAACCATATAAATAAACATGAACGACTGATAACCAAAAGTATTTGCATTAGAGTACATGGTAATAATATAGCATTCTCAAATGCCAAATTCAAGTGTACATTACCCAACTAATGCCTACAAAAATAACATTTGTCCAAAATATCACTTGTACATAAGGTACATTTACAAAAGCAATCACAGTTTAAGAAATTGAAGAACATCTAAATGAACCACTCCATGAGCAAAAGGCAATTTTGTCTTCAACATTCTTCAACCATAACCATAGATATCTTCCAAAAGCTAGTATGAATAGCATTTATCTGTCATAAAAGAGTAAAAGAAGTAGGTAAGGGGAGGAGTACAATAATAAAGAACAAGTAATGAGACTTAGATTATTAAGACAAAAATTAGCCACAGGTTAGATGAATCGAGTCGAGTGGGGGATGATAATTGCTAGTTTAGGAAAAAAGAAAATATCTGGAAATGACTCTTGTTTCTTTACCTGACAGCTTACATTTTCTTCAGTTTGCTCCACAATTCCTCGCCCAGCATCCCGACTTTGTCGTAAAGTAAATTTTCCCTTTTTCCCCGGTCCAGCCATCTATCTACATAATCATATAACGCAAGCACCACCAAAATCGTAAACAACACAAACAGCCATGACAACATATCATAAACTACAGAAAAAATACAAGAAAAAATTTGATTAAGAAATTCAATGAACAACATTGTTTAATCTGATTCATAGTCATCGATTTGTACAAATTGTTCATTTTCATCCTCAGAATTGAATTGTTGCTCAATTTCCTCATCATTATCAATAAAATTGTCATCCAATTGCCTTGCACGGCTAGCTGACAATTCTATAAAAAACATAGCACCAGCCTCTATCCTTTCTTCAGTTTGCACATCTCCTCTCTTCAAATTGACCAACTCAAGATTTTCTTGTACACCAATCAAATCTTCATGATACTCTTCTTGGTAAGCCTCTTCGTTATCAACCAAATCATCTTCATGCCTCTCAGGAACATCATAAGATGAGCGTGGACTAACTAACTCTACAACATGCCAATTACCTCCAAGCTTCATATCTTGAAGATAGAAAACTTGTTCAGCTTGGGATGCTAATATAAAAGGCTGGTCTGAGTACCATGTTTTTGACATGTTGATGCTAGAGATATTGCTCTGCTTGTCTACTTTGATTCCCGAATTATTTCTCAAGTCCCACCAATCACATTTAAACACAACTACTCGATTTTGAGTAAATGAGTATTCAACCTCAACTATATCAGTAATTATACCATAGAAGTATGTTTCTTTATCAGCATGCTCCCCCTTTACCATAACTCCACTATTTTGTGTCTTTCTTTCTCTTTCCCGAGCCTTAATGTGGAATCTAATCCATTCACATTACAGAATTGTAATTGGATTAGAATAATCTTTTGTTCTCTTGCTTTCATCCATGTCATGTGAGGAACAATTTTATCCAGCCATACCCCTTCAGTGATACTTGGGAATTGATAAATCGATTTCTGTATCTAGAAAACATAGGAATCTTTTCAGCTATTCTATTTAGTTTTAACTAATTGAGTATGTCAACTTGGACATAGAAAAAGTATCCCTTAGTTTCTTGCAAGTTTGTGCAGCAAGAGAAAATGATGTAGGTCTTCAGAGTATGACATCAATTGGTTAGTATAACTTCAAAGGGTTCCACACCCCATACTTTCTATTGTTTTGGTCAAAATTATGAAATCAATCAGTTAATATTTGAGGGGCAGGAATATCAAGGAAATGTTGATGAAGAGTAGCTATTTTTCTGACTTGGATGTTCAGTTGAAAAGAAAAAAACCAAAAAAAAGGATAATTTACCTGTGGAAATAATTTTCAAACACTCTGTCACACAAAACTTACACGAATTTGTGGAAATTCACACACAGAATATTGATTTTAACCAACCAACTACCCATCACCACCCATTTCCTTGAATAGTCTTTTCTAGTAAACAGGCATAAGAAGGAATTAACTTCCCCTTTCCTTTCATTTACTTTCTCGTGAACTGCTTTGCTACACAAACTTGCTAACTATTCAAATGGATTGTTAGCTTTCAAAAGGCCTGGTCCACTAGAAAATGTATGGTTTATAATACAATATATGAAAACAACTTGAGAAGAGAATATTAATTCATACCCTTTGCTCTCTTCTCGGACGGTAGTACAAGCATGCCACTCCAACCTTCAGCTGCTCCATACTAAGTTCATTTCCAAGCATACAAGAGTCTGGTTCTAAATGTACAAAGTCATCATTGACTTTGAATATCATATGTTGCTGCAATCACAACCTAAGCATCACATTCTGTCATTCATGCAATTATAACTGAACATGAAAGTAAGAAGCAACAAATTAATTCAGGGGTGAAGATTCAATAGCATTAGTTATCTCAGTGTTACAGTTAAATACATTTGATCTGGTACATAAAGCCATGGACCAAAAGACTCATGCATAGCTTACAAGGAAAAGGCTTGATAAGAGTTTGAACAAAAATATTTGCTTACTTGAAGCTCATGAACAGGACTCTTGAGATTGCTTTTACTCTTACCTACAAATGCAACACAAGCGAGTTACTCTTCTGAGCTAGTATAAGCATACAACAGAAATAAGATGGGAATTGACTTACATCCATTTGAAGTAGCAACCTCTTTTGCATGGAAGTTATAAGCTGTTCTTCTGGAGGTATGCTCCCCATCATTTTCAGATTCATCATCTGAAAGAACAAGACGAATTCGTTTACGACCAACCGCTTGACTACCAGAAGCAATAGATGCCTTCCTGGGTGAAGATTCAGGCAGCTTGACTGCGGTTTCAACTGTTGCATCATGCACAGCTCTCAACTTTTTAGCACTTTTACCGTTACGGAGAAATGATATTAAAGGAGCATTCTCACTCAAGTCATTTGCAGAAAGAGACTTTGATCTACTGGCATTTGATATACTTCTCTCAGGTGAAATTCTAACTTCAGGTGGATTTAATGATAGATCATCAATCTCTGTTTCAGTTTCAGAACAATCATTTGCCATGTCTTGTCCTTGAGTCTCCTTAGGTGTTAAATGCTTCAGTTTATCAATTAATGACTTCAGGCTCCTGAAAGAAGAAACTTTCATTTCAGAAAACATGTGAACCTTATAAAACTATAAAGGAAAGGCAAACTAAAAGAAACTTATATCGGTGATTGGATTCAAACATGCAGGAGTCAAATCCACATCCACAACAACATTGTTCCTTAGGTCTTAGTTCCACAACCTTTCTCTTAGTGACTGATATCTAGATTGGTTCAAAATGGGTAAAGAAAAAATTTCTCTAGTACCTTGCTTTGTCAACATCATCAAATCTGATCATTTGGCTGTAGTGCATATTTTCAAGTGCAGATAGCTGGGCAGAAGGCATGTTAGCTTCAACAGCAATCCTGCATTATAAATGAACATCAAAGAGCATGAGTATAGGCGCCAAACTGGGCAGCTAAAAAGTGGCAGCAAAGGCACAGATTGAGTTTCAGCAGCAAGAAGCATCTTCTAAACAACTTTGACCCGTCATGATAGCAATTTTTGGGAATTGTAACAAATTAGAGCACTAGTAACTGCCTTCAACTGATTTAATTGATTCAATTAGTTCCTTTTTTTCTCTCTTTCCATCAACAGACTGAGGAATCAATGCCAAAGCAGTCATCCATATTTTCCACATGCAAAATGACAAGCACAAGCAGGGAAAATTGTATTTTACGTTATGGTAATGACCATCTCTAATTGTCCGTTCCTTTGTTTATTGTTCTCTAAATCAGACTCCAAAAAAAAAAAAAAAGACTCCAAAATCGAATTTCCACAAAGAAAAGAAAGCCTATAAACTACTGGTTTTTGTAACACAACCTTTGCATTCATTTGGGTTGCTTTTACATACCCTGCCCAATGTCCAGAAAGAATAAATCGTCCCAGTAAACAAGTAAACGGTTTTCAGTTATAGATGCCCCCTAGTGACTTGTCGGTCGGTGGTTACGTTGTGCTTACGCTAAAATCTACCTCGATGTGAAAAATGAAAAGCCAAAATTGAAGCCTCAACAATTTAAAGCTCCCCTATGCTTTCTCGACATAAATAGAGGGGGCAAAAGATTGGGAAAAAAAAAAGGAGAGAAGAAAATGTAGTAGCATGGCTAACAATTTGACAGACGTTTAAGACTCGAATAGACAGCTTCTCAAACCTGATCGATGCACCAATCAAGCGGACTCCTCTTCGAAATAACGGACATCCAACTCAACGACCAATCACGCTTGCAGAAATGAACTTGAAACAAATCAGCCACAGGTTAGATGAATCGAGTCGAGCGGGGGGAGTTCCGAGTACAACATAGCTATGATAGCATCTAATAATCAAGAGCTGCTAAAAGATTTTGGGCAGAAATTTGCAAAAAATATTGTAGAATATTAGGGATTTGGAAAAATTGGGGAAAATGTATAGGAGAGAGAAAAATGAACCTTTCCAATGAAAACCTTGCCCTTTAATGCTGGACAGCCATGGTGATGCTGGTGAGAAGATTTGTTGTGTGGGTGAAAGTATCAGGTGCCGTGCGGAAGCTCTGTTTTGTGCTCAGTGCAGAAGCTTGTTTGTTTCAGCTCGGTGAAAGTTTGTGTTGCTCAAGTGTTCCGTTGCTTTAACTCAGACCAAGTGTTCCGTTGCTTTTGTTTTCAGAATGTGTTCCGCTGCTTTGGTCTTTGCTTTGCTTTGGATTTTGTTTTTGTTGCGCGGCACTTTCACTATGATTTGATCAAAATTTTGACTTCACTCATTTTCCCTCCATTTGATACCAAAAATCATGTTTTTTTTTCTGGATTTGTAATATGGTTTGAACCATAGTTTTTAATGCTATAGTATTATTCTTTAATTTTTAGCAAAAAATAAAAATTTTCATCAACATAGGTGGCAAAATTTGTTAATTTCATATAATTGAAAATGTACTTTTATAATTTGCTAATATTTTATACTAATTTCTTATAATTGCAGTACTAAAGAACATCATGTAATTGAAAATAATTAAACTCAAATTATATGGTTATAACATAGTTTCAATAAAAATAATCATTTTCCCAACATTTGAGACCAATCATCATGCTTTTTTTTATTTTTAATTTGGTTTGAAGCATAGATTTTATTGCTATAGTATTATTCTTTATTTTTTAGTACAAAAACACAAATTTTCATCAATATAGGTGGCAAAATTTGTTAATTACATATAAGTGAAAATATACTTTTATAATTTGCAAATATTTTAGCCCTGCAATTTTTTATAATTGCAGCACTAAAGTACATCATTAATTGAAAATAACGAAAGTCAAATTCTATGGTTATAACAGACTTTTATTAAAAATAATCAAATGCTATTAATAAGACATTATTGTTAAGTCAAAATCAAAGAAAATTTAGTGATGACATAATGTTATCACTAATTTATTCAAGATTATAATGACAAGAAAAGTCGTCACTAATTAAATTGCTAGTTTTTAATATTGTCAATTGCTAGTTTTTAATACTTTTGTGAAAATATTGATAATGGTTGAGAAAATTTTGTTACATTACTGCAAGTGATAAATGTACTTTTGTTCTTTTTCAAACATTTATTTTAATGTTTAATTTTGTTTAAAACTACTGTACTAGTATAGATTTGCAAGACAAAACTTAAGTTCTCAATAGTTAAAAAATTCATTACAGAGAAAACACAAAGTAGTAGTTGCAAAATGTGTATAAATTACAGATATTTTAATGTGTATAAATTACAGTTTATTTTAATGTTTAATTTTGTTTGAAACTATTTTACTAGTATAGATTTGCAAGACATAGATTTATGGGTAATTTCTTTTTTTTTTGCTTTCACATATTTAATTTATGTTAAATACAAAACCTACCAGTTTCCCTTTCATAAAAATATTAGTGCAACACTTTTTGAATTTTACTTACAAACATTTATGTATTTAACATAAATTAAATGATTTAGAGTGAAATGCCCATAAAGAGCAGAATATTTGTTCATGTAATGGAGGAAACCTACAAAGAGTTGGTACTTTATGGGCCATTTCTTTTTTTAAAAAAATTTAATTTATGTTGAAAAGATAACCTGCCAGTTTTCGTTTTGTAAGAAATCAGTGTAACACTTTTTGAATTTTACTTACAAACATTTATAAATTTATCATAAATTATATGTTTGAGAGTAAAATGCCCATAAAAAGTTGGTACTTTGAATAGATAATGCTCATTTGCCCATAAACTACACTCCCTGAAGGCTATTTTGTTAATTACTTTGTAGTACTTTGTTATTCCTTTGCTAATACTACTTGGCATGTAGTACAAATGATAAATCTGGCATAAATTTCTTATTCCATTGATAAAAAGACCTGCCTGCCTTATAACTATTGTAATGAAAGATATATCTTTAGAGTTTATAACAAATTATTACTTAAGTTTGAGAAAATTATAAAATATTTATGCATAGTTTATCAAGATACCATTCACAATTTTCTAATAAAAAAATAGGGGCTAAATTGTAAAAGCTAGGGTGCCATAATAGAAATAATAAAATTGGTGTATTACATATGGGGGTTAAATTGCCAAAGTTAGAGTGCCACAGTAGAATTAATGAAATTGGTGAATTACATATGGGGCTAAATTACAAAAGTTAGGGAGTAATAATAGAATTAAAGAAATCGGTGTACTACATATGGGGCTAAATTGTAAAACTTAAGGTATCATAATGGAATTAATGAAATTTTTTACAACATTTGGGGCTAAATCGTAAAAGTTAGGGTGGCACAGTAGAATTAATGAAAGTGACTTAGAAATAAGTACTTTAAACAGTGACAATTAATTCTTGTCACTAAATCCGAGTCGGTAGAGTGACAGTGACGATATTAGAAGTTGTCACTATATAGATCATTTTAGTGACAACTTTTTCAAGGTCGTCACTGAAGACTTAGTTGCTTTGAGCAATTATGACAACTTTCCTTGTCGTCACTTGTTGATCTTGATTCCTATCTTTTGATGTTTACAAAACAAATGGATGTTACTAATGTCTCTTAAAAGATCTATTCAGTTATGAAGCAAATTAGTTCCAAAGATCAAGTACAATTGAAAGATGACAAAGTATGCTGAAGCTGTCGGACGCTCAAGAAGTCAGGATCGGACGTCCGATAATCATTGCACAACTTCGGACGCATGCTTCGGACGTCCGATAGGATCCTTCGAAGTCGACGAAACTATCAGACGCTGAATATGTCTCTACCGGACGTCCGATAGAAACAAGATAATTTCTCAAATCTGTTTGTTTGCTGTCGGACGCACAAAGAGCTTGCACCGGACGTCCGAAAGAATTGAAGAAAATCTCTGAAACTCACTGCCTGCTGTCGGACGCATAAAACAGGGCTATCGGACGTCCGACACTCCAACGGCTAGTTGACTCTTCAGCTACTTTCTATCCGTTGGAAGCTTTAATGAGGCTCTTTCTTAGTCCTATATAAATAGTGATTGGTCAGATACTTCAAACAACTTTTGCACACTGAAGATACAAAAGATCTAGAGTGATTTTAGTGAGAAAATACTCATCAAAGAAGATTTGTAATCTTAGTGGTGTGAGGTTCATTGTAAGCTTTTCATTTGTGAGTGAATCTTTCATGAGTGTAGCTCTGTGGGGGTTGTCCTGAGGGATAGTAAAACGTCCTGGTTTGACCGAGTGGTGTTCGGGGCAAGGAGGAGGTGAACCTTCCTTTGTACGCAAGAGTGATTGTAATTCATCAATTTGAAGAAGCTTATTTGAATTAATCTACAAGCTCAAGAGGAGCTGTGTAGTTAATTGGTTTGCAATTCTTTTCCTTTTATTTACTTATTGTTATATTGCGATCTTTTAATTGCTTATCGTTTGGCTTTTCGATTGGTTGTCTCTGATCCTTACATCACTAAACAACCACATTTTGTGACGACTTTTGTCGTCACTAAAAAGTGTTGTCACTAATGACCATATTTCTTGTAGTGTAGTTTGTGACGAAAATAACGGGTCGTCACTAAACATTTAGTTGCTTTGATGCAATTGTGACAACTTTAGGTGTCGCGACTAAAGAAGCTCCTTTTGTGACGACTTATTGTCATCACTACAAAATGTTGTCACTAATAACTTTTTTTTTAGTGATCAGTGACGACAACAAAAAGTTGTCCGTAAATAGGCCAAGCAATAGTGATGATGTTCTTAATGTCATCACTATTGTGTGTTCTAAACACTCCCGTGCTCTTGCTAAATCTTGGCGGGAATTTACTAGTGACGACTTCTAAGTCGTCACAAATGATTTGGCTCCCATTAGAGGTTTGTGACGAGTTAGAAAGTCGTCAATAAAGGATCCACTTTTGTGACAACTTTTTTTCGGCACAGAGAAAAGTTGTCACTGATGACCAATTTTCTTGTGGTGTCTAACCCCACGTCCACGATTAGAACCGCGTCCTCAACTAGTTCCACGTCCCTGACTTCGCCTACCTTCCATGCCTCTTTTGAAAAATAGACTATATAAGTATAAGCAAAATAAGGTTGCTATAAAGCTCGATTAAAGCATTTTCAAATTATGAAATGAGAATAATAGAGCACATTTAAAATAACATGCTTTCTTTGTATACATATCATAGCAATTCATATATCAAGTCATTAAGTACTTATAGCAATCAATGGACATAGAACAAAAGCAGGCGCTATGTATATCAATCTTAACACATCAACATCAAAAACAAAAGATGACGTGTCATCCCAAATATGTCTCTAACTATCTCACGCAACCCTCAAAACCCTAGATCCCTAGCCTAGTTGGTCACCGACCTGACCGATTCTGCCTCCTCCTCGGATGCAGCCGGCTTCTCCTCAGTGTCCTCCTCAAGATCACTAGGGGTTCCGTTCCCTTGACCTCCCTCGGCCACATTCACCGGTACCACTTACTCCACAAGGGCCCCATACTCGGTCAAAATATTATCGGTTCGGTACCTTGCTTCCATTCCAAATTAATAGTGATGGTAATACTCGAGTATACCAAATCCAGTGGACCATATCCAAAGGATTACCAGTAAACAATAAACAATAAATAATAAACAGTACTTATGGTTCGCCAGTCTTCTCGACCAAGCCCTTACTGGCTCGATTCGACTGACTAACCAATAGGGTTAGGATCCTAGGTAGTATTCACGTCATACACACACACACACACACATATATATATCAACCATTTGTAACCAGTACACAATAATAAGTCACATTAGGGCAAGTGCGATAAAGTACACCTGTGCCCGTCCAAACAAGTCAAGTACTATCCAATTGCATTAGCCAAATATTTCATTCAAGTATCAAGTTCAATCATGCACTTGGAAACACTCACAAATAGTTCACGGCTTGTCAAAATCAAGTGCAGGTTTGGACCCTTGTCAGCTCGCAAAGTTTGTGATCAATTAAAATGGTAAAATACAAGTAAATTAGGTTTTCAAGATGCACTATCTTCGCTTAGTAATGCTAAGAGAAAATCAAGTAAATGAACTTACACCCTTGGAGGAAGAAAAGGTTAAAATGGTTAAGTTCTAAAACCATATATATATACATATACAAATCAAAAATAGGTTTGGAAAAAGGTCGTGACTTCCTCCTTAAAACATGTAACTTTGCTAAAAATTTCAGCTTGCGCGACATTCCTAGATTTGCCCTAAGTACCCGCAAGTACCCTAGGCCTAAGCCATCCAAAAATCAAAGCCTTAGTCGCACTTTCGCTTACTAAAACTACACAAAATCAAATGGGCAGCACCTCCCCTGTTTTTACCCATTTTTCCGCCAATTCAATGGCAACAACTTCACCATAAAACAGCCCCAACTCAAGTACAAAAGCATAGGAAACAAAGGCCTCTTATAGTAGGCCTTAAAACCACCTAAATTTAGTGCATAACCATCATATAACCATCATAATATCCAAGTTGGAAATCAAAACCCGAAGCTGGAAAATTTATTACCAAAGTTGGAAATTCCTATTTAGAAGCTAAAAAGTCAAAATAAAGCTACCAATCACCTCACAAGTCCATAACCAATCTCAATACCAACATATTATGGATAAACAACATAAATCAAGGTTGAAAATTGCCCTAGCTGAAATTTCACTAATTTACACCAAATCTAGAGTATCATCCATAGTATTCCAAGATTCAAGTCATCTACACCATATTTTGCAAGAATAAGAAAGAGAAAGGAAGTTGTTAAACTTATACCTTCAAAATCTCTTGAGAAGTGAAGAACCAAGCTTTCTTCCCAAAGAAACGCTCCACTGCAAGCTTCCTAACTCCCTTGGTGTTAGTTTGATAGGTTTAGTTTTTTTTATTCTAACTTAAACAAGGCTAAATCAAGATGAAGGAGGAAGTTTCTCCTCTCTTTTTTTTCCTCCAATGGTTCAGCCAAAGTGAAGGAAAAAATGGAGCAAAATTGATCCAAAAGAAAGATAAGAAGAAAGGAAATGGTCTTGGTCAAACAACTCTTTGATCATTGACACTTGGCATCCAAGTGTTCTTTCTTTTTTTTTTTCTTTTCTTTCCTTTTCTTAGTCAAATATTTCGGCTGGTTTAAGGGTTAATTTAGGGAGGATTAAATGAAAGAAAAACAAGGAGATTACGGTAAGAAAGTATTGGTCAAGTGGTGTACTCAACCGGTAACAAACGGCGCACGTCGGTTCAAGCCTACTTTCTTAGCTCTCTTGTACTTTTGTTTAAACTTATACTTCACTAACTTATTATTAGCACTTCTAATCACACACTTTCTCTTACTTAATACTCGCTCTTATCCACCAAATTTAGTACACAGACCTTGTGATACGCCAACTTTTAGGATACTACTTTTGTATAATCTCAAAGAGAATATTACGATCTCTTTATTTTATTGTTTTGTTTTAAAAGACTAGAAATCCTAAAAGTCTAATCAAAACCCTAGTTTCACTTGTGACTGACCGTTTTCTCAAATTTCTCATATTTCAACCGAAACCCTAAATTCAATTTATAGAATTGTAAAATGTCTCAAATTTTTCTTAAAATTTCCTTTTATTTGGAAATTATTACTTTCTAATAGCTTTACCACCCAATCACCCCACAATAAGTGCAAATGAACATGAAAGTAAAGGTTTTCCCTTTCCAATTTTAAGTTAGCACGAATTGGGGTTTTCACGTCTTTTCGTAGTGTGATTAACCAGTACGGAGTGTGTACTAAATTTGATGATTTAGAGTGAGTTTTAGATGAGAAATAATGTGTGATTAGAAGTAGTAATAATAAGTGAGTGAATTATAAGTTCAAACCTTAGTATACACGATTTAAGAAAAAACGGGTTGAACCGATGGGTACCGTTCGTTACCGATTGAGTGCACCACTTGACCACTACTTTATTACCTTAATCTCCTTGTTATTAATTGAACAAAATCATACCTAAATATCTCCTTAAGCCAACCGAAATTGTGGACCAAAATATGAGAGAGAAAAGAAAATTTTAAAAGCTAATCTCATCGCGAAAAGTGGCAACCATTCCATGGTTGTTTGACCAACTTAATTCCTACCTTCTTATCTTTCTTCTTAGATGATTTTTCTTCATTTCTTGCTGGTTTTGGTCGTGACTTGGGAGGGAAAAAACAAGAGAAAGAGAGCTTCAATCCATCTTGGGTTTTGCTTGATTGAGTGCAAACAAGAAAAACTAAACCGATTAATCACTAGTTTGGAAGCTTAAGGAACCAAAAATTTCAAGGAGTAGTGGAGGATCACTCTTGTAAGGTCTTGTCTTGAGGTATAATGGCTGATCACTCTTTCTTTCTCCATTAATCATGATTAAGTTGGTTATTAATGTTAGAGTTGTGCTTGTGATGCTTGTTTCAAATGGTTTTGATGATTGGAGGGAGGAATTTTAAGTTAGGGTTTTGATTGATTTACTTATAATTCTTGTTGGTTAGGTGTTATATGGTGTATATATATGGTATATAATCTTGTAAAGGAGTAAGTAGTGGTGGTTTTAAGGTAAAAATGTGAATTATAGCTTTAATATAACAAAATTCCAGATTTCTGGAAATTGTAGCTTCAGTTCCGTCCGATTCCAGTTCGTGATGTTAGAAGCTGAATTAGGCTTAGAACAAAACATGAAAGTTGTAGAGAATGATGTTTTATATTTTTCTGAAAAATTTCAGCTCAATCTGAGCAACGCATCATGTAAAAAGACCAAAATAACCCTGACTGCCATAGGAAGAACTTTAGGGACAGTTTTGACATTTCACCAATTTGACCACGTCTGTTCACCATGATTCATACCGAATTAGTGTTTGGACAAAACATGAAAGTTGTAGTGCTATGTCTTAGGTTTCTAACGCCACTGTAACCACCTCAATTGGACTTCGGTAGCCTGAGTTATTGTCATTTACGGATAAGGTGGTTAACAAGCCCGAATGTGAGATTATGGTTCTGTCATTGGAGATTTTGACTTAGATACACTACAAACTGGACTGAATGGTTTTCATCAAAGTTGTAGGCCTTTGTCTTATCTTCTAAACGGTATAAATTGCACCCTAATCCGATAAACGTAGCTTCAGTTGTGCTCGTTACGCTAAGAGACATCAAATCTGCCATTCGCCTATTTGTCTTTGAACTTGATTTTCGATTACCATGTTAGTACTTGCATTGTAATTGGAGTATTTTGAGCATAGTTGAAGGGTTATTGTGTTACCATTGCATATGTGTGACTTTGGGACTGATTTGAGGAAAATATTTAAGCCATAAATGGCTGAAAAATAGGTAAACACAAGGGGCATGCTGCCAAATTTTTGCTAGAGGAATTAAACTGGCCTTTGGAGTTCTAGTACTGTATTCTACGAATTTGACCTAGATCCACTGAAAACTCGGTCGAGTAGACTTCATGAAAGTTGTAATCTTTTGTTTAAGTTTCGAGACACTACCTAGTACATTTTGATTCGATAACCACAGCTCCAGTTATGGTCAAAAATCGTGTAACCCATTTGGTACCATTTTCATTTCCGCACACGTGCACGTGCATTTCTGAACCGTTTTTGCCATTTTGGACCGTTTAGGACTATTTTTGTTATTTTGTTACCATTCCAGCCGTTTCGGCCAATTTCAACATTCTTTTGACCTTAACGTCATTTTGACCGTTTTGATTATTTTTGACCGTTTTCGATCGTATTCGATCGTTTAAGTTATAAACTGCTATTGTATGGCCGTTTCACTTATATGTGTATATAATCTGTCAATACAGATTGTGAGGCTTTTGACGGTGACGGTCAAGTTCAGTGAATTGTATCTTTTTTCGTGCCAAGCTTTATCAAGTGAGTAATTGGGTTGTTTATTGATGTGAAATTGTTAAAGTGCTTTGTATATGTTAAATGGGTACTTAGGCAAGGGTGTACTTTATCTCACTCGTGTGACGGCCCCACCTCTCCCTAAGGCGAACCAAAGGGTTCGACGGACCGCCTGCCCAACTCTCGCCGGGACTCACTCACTCACTACAGTTAAAATAAGGTGCAATCTCAATACTAAACGAAATAACGGTTCCCAAGTTTGGAACATACAAATACATTCATTTCTATCTCAACCATCCATACAGTCCCAAATACATCAAAAGATTTAAGTTTTCAGTACATTCAACCCTAATCGAGCGACTAGTGCGAGTACAAGTACAAGTACAAAATTCAAAACAACTAGACTACGCTAGTCTGTACACGTCTCACGCCTCGCTCGTACCCCTGTAAGGAAAACAAATGGCGTGGAATGAGCTAAAAACCCAGTGAGGTTCCAAATAGCAAATTGACCATTATTTATAAGTACAAGTTTTCGTTATAGCAAAGTAACGAGCATGAAGAGTTCATAAAAGTGAGCAATAACACGTCAAGTAGCAATCTCAAAATGAGCGAGTGTAAAAGTTTTTCAGAATAAACAATAATCCAAAAAATAATAATCATTCCAAAGTATAAGGATACGGAGGGCTCTCAGGAGCCAAATTTCCATTGCAACACCAGGAGCTTGATCACGTAATAGTTGACACTCCGTCAACTTCCAAGTAAGTAACCAATCCAGTAGAGCACCACTTACACTACTCTCCGTCCACCATTCAACCCCCTGCTGGGCCCAAAATCCTCAATAAACACGGGTGGTAATACTCGAGTATACTGATTAGTCGAGGAGATATCACTCCACTCGACATAACTAACGACCCATGGTTCGTTATCTAATCGACCAAGCCCCTTGCCGGCTTGACTCGATTACTAGCCAATGGGGTTTGAGATCCCCAAAAAGTCGATGAGGTAACACTCCAATCGACTGAATTAAAATAAAAGTATGGAGACGGGAATGAGAGGCACCTCCCACTCGGATTGAGTGTGGTACATACTGCCGCTCCACACTTACACATCAAGTACAAGTATATCAAGTTAATTGCAACAATAAACAGGTATAGATCATGTTAGGGCAAGTGCGATAAAGTACACTCTTACCCGATCAACAAATCTCGTATCATGTATTTTCATGGATCAAGTATTAAAACAAGTGTCCAATTCAACCAGATATTTGGAAGCACTCACCAAAAGATGCGGTGCCTTTACAAGTTACGTTCGGGTATTACTCCGTGTGTGTGGAGTCCAAATCTGCGATAAAACTTTGTTTCAGAACTTTAAAAATCAACTAAGGTTTGAAACGT
This sequence comes from Coffea eugenioides, assembly GCF_003713205.1. Lineage (NCBI taxonomy): Eukaryota > Viridiplantae > Streptophyta > Magnoliopsida > Gentianales > Rubiaceae > Coffea > Coffea eugenioides. Next base: position 30,326,133 of record NC_040044.1, on the reverse strand, counting down.
AAACGTTTCGTTCAATAAGAATCAAGAAATGGAAATTCACTTGGAAAATATTAGTGAAACACTCGCTCGCTTTTCAAACTATATAACTTTGTAACATTATACTTGGAAATGCCATTTGAGTCGAAAGTATAAGGAAAACATACTCCGAACAGTCATTATTTTATTTTTCAAGGGTACAAGTTCGGCCAAATCCTTACTGATATATCTCGATAAAAGAAGTTACAATATCCTAGATGGTTCAAGCAGTAATCACTCTTAACCCTTACTCAAGTTGCAAGTATCTCTAGTCCTCGAGCGTAAATTTGGGCAGCATGCCCTTTGTATTTTTCTATTTCCAGCCCTTTATGGCTTCATTATTTTCCTCATTCAAACCCAAAGTTACACACACAACAAACTAATTTCAATAGCCGTTCAATAGGCTCAAGACAATACAAGTACAAAAATCAAGTTAACAACAAGTACGGAAATGAAGTGTAACAAAAGACAGATTTGACGGGTTTTTACGGAAAGGACACAACCAATGCTACGCTTATCGGATTGAAGTACAACTTATACCGTTTCGAAGCTAAGACGAAGGTCTACAATTTTCATGAAGATCACTTAGTCCAATTTCTAGTGTAACCTAGGCAAATTCCCACTTTACAGAACCAAAATCCAACTAACCGGCCAGTTTTCCATACTGCTTTCAAATGGCCATATCTCAAGCTACCAAAGTCCGTTTAAGGCGTTCTTGGAGGCTCTGAAAAGCTAAGACAAAGTACTAAAACTTTCATGTTTTAGAAAATGGCTAAATCAGCACGGATCATAGTGAATAGACACGGTCAACTGGATGAACTGTCTAAAACGGATCACTGGATACATCATAGGGCAGTGAGGGTATTTTGGTCTTTCCACAGGCTACGTTTCCGATTGAGTTGAAATTTTGTAGGCAACTATAAAATATCATTCTCTACAACTTTCATGTTTTATACTAAACATAATTCGGCCTCTAATATCACGAACAGGAACCAGACAGAGCTGAACTACCATTTTCCAGAAATCTGAAATTTTACGGTTTCAAAGGAAACTTTCTTCATTTCTTGCTTCAATCACTACCACAACTTCTTATATAGCTTAGATACAATATATACCACTCCTACAACAAGTATAAGAAGGAAATCAGTCAAACCCTAGCTTACATACATCACCCCAAAATTATCACAACAACTTGTATAGCTACTAATCTAACCAAAACATGAGTTATATAACAACTTAAACAAAAATAAAAGAACCAAAGCCATGGGTCAGACCTTATAGCTCAACAAAAGGGCTTGCAAGAGTAATACTTAACCTCCTCTTGAAATTTTTGGTTCCCTTAACTTCCCAAGTTCACAACTCACAAGTTAATCGGTTTAGAATCTTGTTTCTTTCACTCAAATGGTGCAAATCAAGATGAAAGAAGGTTGTTTCTCTTGCTCTCTCTTTCTCTCTCTCTCTTGTCTCAGCCAAACCAGAAAAAAAAATGAGGAAGAATGAGCTAATTTGCAAGATAAGAAGGTAAGAAAATTAAGTTTAGTCAAAGCCACAAATTGCCAACACTTGGCACTACCAATTTCCACCCTTTTTTTTTTCCTTGCAAATTTGGTCCACAATTTCGGCTGGAATGAGAGGATATTTAGGGCTTATTTTGCTCAATTAATAATAAGGAAATTAAGGTAATAAAGTAGTGGTCAAATGGTGTGCTCAATCAGTAGCGAATGGTGCACGTCGGTTCACACCGTTTTTCCTTAGTTCGCGTGTACTAGGGTTTTAATGTATGATTCACTTATCTATCATTAGCACTTCTAATCACACATTTAATATCATTTAAAACTCACTTTTAATCACTAAATTTAGTGCACATATCTCACCAAATGATCACACGGTCAAAATATGCAAAAGTCCTAATTTACTCGAACTAAGAACCAAAAGGGAAAACCCTTGATTCTATGGTTGATTTCAGTTACTGAGGCTGTGAATGAGTAGTAAACCTATTATAAAGGAATAAATACCAAATAAAAAGAAATTTGAAGAAAAATATGAGGGATTTTACAATTCCAATGATTAAAATCAAGGTTTCAATTAAAATATGAGAGATTTAAGAAAACCGGTTAGTCACAAGTAAACTAGGGTTTTTGATTAAAATTTTAGGGTTTCTAGTCCTTTAAAACAAAATAAGGTTTTAAATCAAACCCAAAGAAATAAACTTTAGTATCTTCTTTACAAACAACCTCCTAATATTCGGGGTATCACAACTCGACCTAAGCCCATCCATTGTTTTGATTTTCTATGTGAGAATACATGCCTTATGTTGAGTATCACCCTTTTGCTGTGTGCTGATTAGGGGATTACATGATTTGAGTATTACCCTTTTGCTGTGTGCTGATGGGGGGTGATTACATGACTTGAATTGAACCCTATTTGCTGTGTGCTGTTTGGGGTAAGTATTTTGTTGTGTACTTTGTTGAGAGATATCATCTATTGAAAGATCGGATATCTCAGGGCTTGTTTCCAACCCGGTTCCAAGGGTAGACGAACTATTCGAGCCAGTTGAGGCTTGGTCGAAGATAGTTCCATGCTAAACTTGGGATTTAGTTCTTTGTTAAAGCTTTGACGAAAGCTAAGTTATTTTGTTTCGCTCGAGCTGCTGTGTGCTGCTGACTGGCTAGTGGAGGTTAATAAGGTGAACGGAAAAATTTAAGTGGAGTCTACGGACCATGTGTACTTTGGTTGACGGAGTGTCAACAGGCGTTCAAGCTCGGGGAATTGAACTGGCTTTGGAGCCACCTGTATCCTACCATTGGGATGTTACATTTCTGTATTGATGTGAAATATTTGGGTTTATATGTTTATTTGAATGTGTTTTTACACTTAACTACTGATTATTCACTAAGCATATAGCTTACCCCGTTCCATTTGTTTTCCTTAGTAGGGGGCCGACGCGAGAATCGTTCGGACAGGTGCTAGACTTTTGAGCTATAGAATAGTTGAATTTGTACTTGTTATAAGTTGACTAGTAAGATATATATAGTTATCGTGGTGGTTGTAGTTATCAGCTTTTCTAGGGTTTACTTTCTGGTACTCGTGGTATATATGACTTGATGAACTAGTTTATGCAACTTTTGAAGCTGTAATAGAGTGAATAGATCTTTCTTCTAGCGTGAAATCTATTTTCTCATTTTAAGTATTGAGTCCTGGCGCGAGATAGGCAGGCGTCCCGCCGATACCCTAGGGTTCGCCCTTGGTAGAAGAGGGGGCGTCACAGGTGGTATCAGAGCCACTTCGCGTACTCTCTGCGCGGTGTGAGCTTGGACCAAGTGGTGTTATGGTCCAAATTTCGTGAATGGGTGTAAAGGATTAAGGGCTCTTTTGAGCAAAAGTTACAAATCATGAAACGTTCTAAGTTTAAATCTTTATCATGATACTTTGGGGACAATAGTTCGGTATGCCAGGTAGGAATCTCTAAGAAGGGTGATTTACTCTTGGGACCGGCCGGCTCGAGTTGTGAATTGTCTTATTGTGGATTCTTGTACTTGGGTACCAAATAGTGGAGAGCGCTAGAATAAGGGTCTGTATCTTGATTGCACTTGAGGTGAGTTTTGATGGCAAAGGTTAAGGCGTGGATGATTCTAACATTTAACCAAGTCATTGGACTGATCAAAGGGATTGGAAATACTTGAATTGCCTGAGAACGACTAGGCTGCGCCCATTTGAGACTTGAATTTGTTTTGGCGAGTGTGCTCTTACGTACACGTAATGGACCTGATTTGACTTTACGCATGCGTAATATGACTTATTTGTGGATTTGAATTCGGTGACTGTTTGAGAATGTGAATTGCTGGGTATAGGCTAGTCGAGTGAGTTCTTATTCGTACCCGTGCTCCTTGAACTGGAAGTAATTGACTCTGCTTTTGAACTTATATATTTGAACCCTGTTTTGACCTTGCTTTTGAACTTATTCGTACTCGTGTGGTTGTAGACCGACTACTACTCCTCTGTAGCAGTTGAACTGAACCTCTCTATCGATGCATTGCCTGTTGTATTTTCAAGCACCGCCAGGGATGAACTTCTTGAACTGAGACTCACTGGTGAAGTATAGCCATTGTGCTAGCTTGTTGTGTTGTCCAGCACCGCCAGGGGTAAAATTTCCGACCTGAGAAATTTTTGACTTGAGGCTAAGCCATGTTCTGAATTTTAACATCTGAGACTTTATTTTCAACTCAGGGCCAGTTGTTTGAACCAAACCCTTTTGCATGTTCTAATTGGTTACTTGTTTAGCTATTTGTTGGCTCTTTACTAAGTGATAAGATCATATATAAGGGATTGGAGTGATTTGTAGTCCTTGACTGACATTGCAGGATTATTTTGACAGGATCAGTACCCGTTGGAATTTCGAGAACAAAATTCTTTGAAGGAGGGGAGATTATGATACCCCAACTTTTAGGATACTACTTTTGTTTAATCTCAAAGAGAATATTACGATCTCTTTATTTTATTGTTTTGTATTAAAAGACTAGAAACCCTAAAAGTCTAATCAAAACCCTAATTTCACTTGTGACTGACTGTTTTCTCAAATTTCTCATATTTCAACCGAAACCCTAAATTCAATTTATGGAATTGTAAAATTTCTCATATTTTTCTTAAAATTCCCTTTTATTTGGAAATTATTACTTTCTAATAACTTTACCACCCAATCACCCCACAACAAGTGCAAATGAACATAAAAGTAAAGGTTTTTCCTTTCCATTTTTAAGTTAGCACGAATTAGGGTTTTCACGTCTTTTCATAATGTGATTAACTGGTACGGAGTATGTACTAAATTTGATGATTTAGAGTGAGTTTTAGATGAGAAATAATGTGTGATTAGAATTGGTAATAATAAGTGAATGAATTATAAGTTCAAACCTTAGTATACGCGATTTAAGAAAAAACGGGTTGAACCGACGGGTACCGTTCGTTACCGATTGAGTGCACCACTTGACCACTACTTTATTACCTTAATTTCCTTGTTATTAATTAAACAAAATCAGACCTAAATATCTCCTTAAGCGAACCGAAATTGTGGACCAAAATAAGAGAGAGAAAAGAAAATTTTAAAAGCTAATCTCATCGCGACAAGTGGCAACCATTCCATGGTTGTTTGACCAACTTAATTCCTACCTTCTTATCTTTCTTCTTAGATGATTTTTCTTCATTTCTTGCTGGTTTTGGTCGTGGCTTGGGAGGGAAAAAACAAGAGAAAGAGAGTTTCAATCCATCTTGGATTTTGCTTGATTGAGTGCAAACAAGAAAAACTAAACCGATTAATCACTAGTTTGGAAGTTTTGGAAGCTTAAGGAACCAAAAATTTCAAGGAGTAGTGGAGGATCACTCTTGCAAGGTCTTGTCTTGAGGTATAATGGCTGATCACTCTTTCTTTCTCCATTAATCATGATTAAGTTGGTTATTAATGTTAGAGTTGTGCTTGTGATGCTTGTTTCAAATGGTTTTGATGATTGGAGGGAGGAATTTTAAGTTAGGGTTTTGATTGATTTACTTATAATTCTTGTTGGTTAGGTGTTATATGGTATATATATATGGTATATAATCTTGTAAAGGAGTAAGTAGTGGTGGTTTTAAGGTAAAAATGTGAATTATAGCTTTAATATAACAAAATTCCAGATTTCTGGAAATTGTAGCTTCAGTTCTGTCCGGTTCCAGTTCGTGATGTTAGAAGCTGAATTAGGCTTAGAACAAAACATGAAAGTTGTAGAGAATGATGTTTTATAGTTTCCTGAAAAATTTCAGCTCAATCTGAGCAATGCACCATGTAAAAAGACCAAAATAACCCTGACTGCCATAGGAAGAACTTTAGGGACAGTTTTGACATTTTACCTATCTAACCACGTCTGGTCACCCTGATGCATACCGAATTAGTGCTTGGCCAAAACATGAAAGTTATAGTACTATGTCTTAGCTTTGCAACGCCCCTAGAATCGCCTTGATTTGACTTCAGTAGCCTGAGTTATTGTCATTTACGCATAAGGTAGTTAACAAGCCCGAATGTGATATTCTGGTTCTGTCATTGGAGATTTTGACTTAGATACACTACAAACTGGACTGAATGGTCTTCATCAAAGTTGTAGGCCTTTGTCTTAGTTTCGAAACAGTATAAATTGATCCCCAATCAGATAAACGTAGCTTCAGTTGTGCTCGTTACGCTAAGAGACATCAAAGCTGCCATTCGCCTATTTGTCTTTGAACTTGATTTTCGATTACCATGTTAGTACTTGCGTTGTAATTGGAGTATTTTGAGCATAGTTGAAGGGCTATTGTGTTTCCATTGCATATGTGTGACTTTGGGACTGATTTGAGGAAAATATTGAAGCCATTAATGGCTGGAAAATAGGTAAACACAAGGGGCATGCTGCCAAATTTTTGCTAGAGGAATTAAACTGGCCTTTGGAGTTCTAGTACTGTATTCTGCGAATTTGACCTAGATCCACTGAAAACTCGGTCGAGTAGCCTTAATGAAAGTTGTAATCTTTTGTTTAAGTTTCGAGACACTACCTAGTACATTTTGATTCGATAACCACAGCTCCAGTTATGGTCAAAAATCGTGTAATCCATTTGGTACCATTTTCATTTCCGCGCACGCGCACGGGCATTTCTCAACCGTTTTTGCCATTTTGGACTGTTTAAGATTATTTTTGTTATTTTGTTACCATTCCATGCGTTTCGGCCAATTTCAACAGTCTTTTGGCCTTAACGTCATTTTGACCGTTTTGATTATTTTTGACCGTTTTCGACCGTATTCGATCGTTTAAGTTATAAACTGCTATTGTATGGCCGTTTCACTTATGTGTGTATATAATCTGTCAATACAGATTGTGAGGCTTTTGACGGTGACGGTCAATCTCAATGAATTGTATCGTTTTTCGTGCCAAGCTTTATCAAGTGAGTACTTGGGTTATTTATTGATGTGAAATTGTTAAAGTGCTTTGTATATGTTAAATGGGTACTTAGACAAGGGTGTACTTTATCTCACTCGACCTAAGCCCATCCTTTGTTTTGATTTCCTATGTGAGAATACATGCCTTATGTTGAGTATCACCCTTTTGCTGTGTGCTGATGAGGGTGATTACATGATTTGAGTATCACCCTTTTGCTGTGTACTGCTGGGGGGTGATTACATGACTTGAATTGAACCCCATTTACTATGTGCTGTTTGGGGTAAGTACTGTGACGACCCCACTTCCCCCTAAGGCGAACCAAAGGGTTGGCGGGCCGCCTGCCCAGCTCTCGCCAGGACTCACGCAAGCATTCTAACCCAAATCCTTTCGAAGAATAACCTAATCTATTACAAAACAATTCTCCCGAAGAAGGCCGTCACTATAACCACATTAACTTCCGAGATAGTAGTAATTTAATGTAGCCAATCGACGGTTCCAAAAAAAAAAATCCCACGCGTTACGAACTGCGGAATAGAATCGTACCGTCCCAACTAGGTAAAAATTCATACAACAAAATACAACAATCAAGCCAAACATCCAAATTAAGTTTTACACATTTTCCAGCTTCAAGTGGCAATCCAAAATAAAAAGCACATTATCCAAATTAACGCATTACAGCCCACAAAAGTAGTCATAGTATTCAAGTATACCCCAAAAGGAAAACATGAGTAAGTCTCAAAGCTTTCAATTTCCAGAACCTGTTAAGGAAAACAAATAAACGTGGGGTGAGCTAAATCTCAGTGGTGCCCCAAAACATGCATCTAAATAAACAATAGCAAGAATCAATATTGACTAGGATAAACAAGTAGGAAAGCGGATAACAGCACAAAGTAGGATACAGGGGCTCTCAGGAGCCATTTTCCTCGCTTGATCACCATTCATCGTAGTTGACCCTCCGTCAACTCTCACTACTTATAGTCCATGTAGATCCTCTCATTTTTTTTACTCCTAACCCGTCACCGTTCTTACCCCTGTCCCGGGCCCGAACGCCAACTAAGGAAGTAGTATACTCGAGATATACCCTTAGAAATTGGGAGCAGTATACGTGAGTATACCCTCAGGAATTGGTCGAGGGATTCACCCAACGACGTTACTGCAGTTGGATTCAGGAGTCGAGGGATTCACCCAACGATGCAACTACATTTAAATTTGAGGATTCACGAGTCGAGGGATTCACCCAATGACGTTACTGTAGTTGGATTCAGGAGTCGAGAGATTCACCCAACAACGCAACTACATTCAAATTCACGAAAAAAAATGTTTCACGCAAGTCACCACTCGAACGGCTAGTGCGATAAAGTACACACTGCTCATTTCGATGGATCAAAAACTAGTTTTGCAAGTATCACATTTCAAATCAAGAAAGCACTTTAACCAAGTAGGAATAGAACAAGCAGGGACACTCACCAAGAGTGAAGTTACTGATCAAGCTGGGAATCAAAATCTGCGTCCTCGCTAAATCCTAAAATACCAAATTTTAAAACTATAAGTTGGCTATACTAGTTCTAGGATGACGTAGGAAAATTATTCGTAGTATAGCTAGTTTATTTGCTTGGAATAAGTCAACAAACCATGTAGTATTAAAACTAGTAAAATACTTTGTAAAGTTTCCTTAATATTACTTTTCTTGTAAAAGTGTTACTAGAACTAATTTACGTGAAATAGTGTTTCTTGCCGAACAAGTTTTCTGCACGTTTAGTTAAAATCGCTAAAATCTCGTGTTTTGGAAATTTCCTCTAGAAAACTAGCAAGGGACTGGTCTTAAAGAAAGAAAAGGAAATGAAACAAGACTTAGGGTTTTAAAAGCTAGACAAGTTATTTTCTATAACTATCAAGGCTAGTTTAAGCTAAGGGAAAGTTGTCGGTTGGCAAAAATTTAGGGCAAACTACTAATTACTGAAGTTTATCGATTAATACTAGCGTAAAAATATTTTTGATTAGCTTGATCAAAATTGCTCGAGTTCACAGGGTCGAATCGACTTTCACAGGTTCGACTCTATTTTGAAGTCACATTATAACCTAGATTTGCCAACAAATAAGAATCACTTTTCAATAGCAAATCACTAGGGCTTCGTCAATCATTAGCCCTAGGTTTCAATAAATTCATTTCTGATCAATAATAAAATGAATGACCAAGGCTTTGTCAATCATTAGCACTTGGTTTTGGCAAGCCCATATCACATTTCAACTTAATCAAAATAAATATAAGGCCTCCAAGCAATTCTAGCAGTTAATTTCATCACACTTTAACGCTTATATAAAATCATTCAAATGGCCAAGGGCTTCATCAATCATTAGCCCTTAGCATCCAACAATTAATTCTTATAGCAATAAAGCTAACATTTCAAATGTTTAAATTGACTAACAGGTGTTTAAAACCAAGGACCAAATTTGCGACAACCTCATACTCAAGATCGCCTCCAATAATCTCATTACACGTACACCAATGCAGATTAAACATTTCACAATAGTTATGTTCCAAAGTTATCCATTCCAGTACCGATAACTTCATCACAATATTACAGTCATAATAAAATCAAATTGTCACTCCAAAATGCACATGCAAGACCCTCTTAATATAGTTTAAAGTGAAATCAATGAACATAAGATATTTTACAGCTCGAAACAGCATTTTTAGAACTAAAATTCGCCACAAGAAATCTGGAAAATTCCTTTACTACCTCATTCAACTTGCTTGAAAATTTTCCAGGTCTCCACTTCAACATTTTTGTTTAAATCTTCCAAAATATCCAGTGTTTTGTAGCTAAACAACTTACAGCTTGAAGTACACATTTTTCATGCATTTCAAAACCATTATACTCCAAGGAAAATTCCAGAAATTCCCCAAAATTCCAGAAATTTTCCAGCTATCCTCGGATGATCCTGCATGTATCAGATTTCTGTTTCATTTAATTTTTCTGGTTTAAACCAATTAATTAACTACATGCGGAGCTTACTTATCTTGTTATTAACTAGCTAATCATGGTTATAAGCTCAAAACAACAAAATTATACCAAATGAAGCTGCATTATTCAAGTCAAGCCCTCGGCAGTCTTAATGACTTGCGTTCATCAGAATTTTCTTTCCTAAACCACTCATCCGGCTGCCTAAAATCAACCTGCATGTTCCTAGATGGCTTAATCTTCTTGTTTTTGATTGGTTAAACACATAATTAAGCTCAGATTGTCACAGGGAAACAAAAATAAAGCTGCATTATCAAATTAATTCTCGGAAATTCTGATTTCTCAAGCGCATCAGAATTTCTTCTTCTAAATCACTTATCCGAATGCTTAAAATCCACATGCAAGGCCCTGACCATATTAATTATCCAAGCTTTAATTAGCTAAACATAATTACAGCTCCGGATTATCACAAGAAAGCAGGTTTACTCCAACATTTCTTAATCAACTTTCGGCCGAGTCATTTTTCTTCCCAAGACAGGTTTTCCTCATGCTTCAAATTCATTATCCGGATGCATAAATCGACATGCATGGTCTTAATCATCATGTTTTCACGTAGCTAATTCCATTTTTGTGCTCAGATGGTTATAAATAAACAAATTAGAATATGCATTTTTCGATTTAACTCTCGGCCGAACCAAATTTGCGCACTTCAGGTTCTTTTCTCTTTCTTTTAACAAAAAAAAACATTATTCGAGGGTTTTAAAATCAACATGCAACCCATAACTGACTTCTTTAGCTAGTGGTTAGATAAATAATCACCAGCACAGACTCAGCTTACTTCGAATTAATGGACTGATAGCTACATTATCAAATTTCCAGCCCACGGAAGTTTCTATTCACCAAAATAGGTTTTCTCAAGCTTCTGAGTTCAACATTCGATCGAATAACTCTACATGCATGCTCCTAATTAACTCAATCAACCTCTAACTAGTTTAATCCAGCTCAGAAATTACCTCAGCTCGCGGACAGATCAGAAAAATTTCTGCAGCTCGCGATTTTCTCCTCCCTTGCTCTCGGATGCAGCTCACTCTCTCTTCTCAATCGATACACACGAGGTGAAGGTGGAGTGCGGTGGTGGTTTGAGATGTAGGAATGAGGAGGGTGGAGAGAGAGGGAATGGCTCGCGGTTTTTGAGAGGGAGGTTGAGTGCATGAGGTGATTGAGTGTGGGGTTGGTGAAGGTGCGGGTTGGCCGAATGGAGAGGTGGTAATGATGTTGTCCGGAATGCGTTGGGATTGCATGGTGATTTTGTGGGATTGTGAAGGGTATTTTAGACTTTTCACTTTTCCTTCTAATGACCACTTAAGCCCTTGATTCTAGCATAATCTCACGAATTATCCCTTAGAGTGATTTAAACTCCTAATAATTTACTAATCCCACAAGGATTTCGATTATCGAAACTTTTACGTCCTACGTATACCTAGTATACTTAAACCATTTTTATCGAAAATTTATCGATTACATTTTAGTATTAAGGTTCCTAGTAATTCCTAACATTATTTAGCGATTAAATTAGTTATCAGAATTTCCAATTATTTATTCTCAAGAAATAGAGTTAGTCTAACTCGAAATTTATTGATTTAGTATAATAAGGTCAAAGGAAATAATAATTTGATACAAGCGGGTCAGTTTGCACATAAAAATTATTTTTACGCACTTTTTGTGAATCAAAGAAGGATAAAACTATAATTTATTGCAGGTTAAGAAATGCAAATGAAATATGAAATGATATTTGTCTATATGCATTTTCAGGGTTCTCACATCCTCCCCTCCTTACAATGAATTTTGTCCTCAAAATTCACACTTTCGAAAGAAATAAATCGGGATACTTTTTTTGCATTTCTTCTTCTGATTCCCAAGTTGCTTCCTCTAATCCATGATTTCTCCACAGAATCTTCACCAGAGGAATTTTCTTATTTCTCAGTTCCTTTACGTCCCTTTCCAAAATCTTGACTGGTCCTTCTTCATACGTTAACGTCTCATCCACCTCAATTCCTTCCAGTTGCAACACATGACCTGGGTCGGGGTAATATTTCCTAAGCATGGAGACGTGAAATACATCGTGAACCTTGGCCATGCTTGCAGGCAACTTCAACTGATATGCTACCTTCCCGACTCGTTTCAAAATTTCGAAAGGTCCGATATATCTTGGCTTTAGCTTCTTACCTTTCTTGGATACTACTCCGCTCTTCAAGGGTTTAACTCTTAGGAAAACTTTGTCTCCTACTTCGAATTTCAAATCTTTCCTCCTTGTGTCGGCGTAGCTCTTTTGTCTACTTTGGGCAACTTGAAGCCTTTCTCTAATTAGTTTTACTTTCTCCTGGGCTTCTACTATCCAAGGTATCACTGTTGGATTCACAACTTTCTTTTCTCCAACTTCATCCCAATGAATCGGAGATCGACACCTTCTCCCGTACAAAGCTTCATAAGGTGCCATTTGAATCGAAGCCTGATAGCTGTTATTATATGCAAATTCTACTAAGGTCATGTATTGGCTCCATTTACCTCCAAAATCTAGTATACACGATCTCAGCAGATCCTCCAAGGTTTGAATTGTCCTTTCCGACTGCCCGTCGGTTTGGGGATGGTACGCAGTACTAAATTTCAACTTGGTCCCCAAAGACTCCTGAAATTTCTGCCAAAAACGCGAGACAAACCTTGGGTCTCGATCAGACACGATACTTACAGGGATACCGTGTAATCTTAGGATCTCTTCTGTGTACAACTTGACCAGTTTTTCCAAAGAGAAGCTCATGCTCACTGGTAGGAAATGTGCAGACTTAGTGAGTCGGTCAACTATTACCCAAATTGCATCAAATCCTTTTTGGCTTCTAGGCAATCCTGTTACAAAATCCATTGTTATATGTTCCCATTTCCATTCAGGGATTTCTAACGGTTGCAATAAACCAGAGGGCTTCTGGTGCTCAGCTTTTACTTGTTGGCAGATTAAGCATCTCTGTACAAACTCTGCCACGTCCTTTTTCAAACCTTCCCACCAGTATAATCCCTTCACATCATGATATATCTTGGTCACACCTGGGTGTATAGTATACTTCGATCGATGTGATTCTTCTAAAATTCCTTTCCTTATCTCTTCATCTGCCGGAATCACAATTCGATCTCGAAACCTCAATACACCTTCAGACCCTAATTTAAAATCTAGGGTTTCCCCTTTTTGCACGTTCTCCACGTTCTTCTGAATCATAGGGTCCGTTTTCTGGGCCTCCTTAATACGCTCTAGTAATGGTGACTTCAACGATAAGTTTCCAAATAAAACCTTCAATTTCTCCAAGCGAGGGTTCCAACAACTAGTCTCTTCTAACATGTCCCACTCCTTAATCATCAATCCCGCTACTTGGGCCTTTCTACTAAGAGCGTCTGCTACTACATTGGCTTTTCCTGGGTGGTAGTTAATCGAGCAGTCATAATCTTCCAAAAATTCTACCCATCGCCTCTGTCTCAAATTCAGTTCCTTTTGGGAGAACAAGTACTTGAGGCTCTTATGGTCCGTATAAACCTCAAAAGTCACACCGTACAAGTAGTGTCTCCATTTCTTTAAGGCGAAAATTACTGCAGCTAGTTCTAAGTCATGAGTTGGGTAGTTTTGTTCGTGGGGTTTCAATCTCCTAGAAGCATAGGCAACTACCTTACCCATTTGCATTAAAACACATCCTAGACCTTCTCTGGATGCATCGGCATACACGGCATAACCTTCTCCTCCATCTGGTAATACCAAAACAGGAGCGGATGTTAAACGCTTCTTTAACTCCTGAAAACTTGACTCACACTTCGGAGTCCAAATAAACTTAGTCCCTTTCTTGGTTAGCTCGGTCATAGGTCCTGCAATCTTCGAGAAATCCTGGATAAACCGCCTATAATAACCTGCTAATTCCAAGAAGCTTCTAACTTCAGTTGGAGTTTCTGGCTGTTTCCAATTCATAACGGCCTCAACTTTTGCCGGATCCACGGCAATCCCCTCTTTGGAAACTTTATGCCCTAGAAATGAAATCTCATCCAGCCAAAACTCACACTTACTGAATTTGGCATATAGCTTATGTTCTCTTAGTATCTGCAAAACTACCTCCAAGTGCTTAACATGTTCCTCTCGAGTTTTGGAGTAAATCAAGATATCATCTATGAAAACCACTACAAACTGGTCCAGATACTTCTTAAAGACTCTTTGCATTAGGTCCATGAAAGCAGCTGGTGCGTTGGTTAATCCGAAAGGCATGACTGCGAACTCAAAATGTCCATACCTTGTACTAAAAGCAGTCTTGGGTATATCCTCCTTCTTAATCTTCAACTGATAATACCCTTGCCTTAAATCCAGCTTAGAGAAGACCACTGATCCTTGCAGTTGGTCGAACAAGCTATCAATCAACGGTAGAGGGTATTTATTCTTAATTGTAACCTCATTTAACCCTCGGTAGTCGATACATAGTCTCAAACTTCCGTCCTTTTTCTTGACAAAAAGAACGGGTGCTCCCCATGGTGAGTCACTCTCTTTCACGAAACCTTTCTCCAACAAGTCCTGCAGTTGAATTTTCAACTCCTTTAACTCGGCAGGAGTCATTCGGTACGGAGTCTTAGAAATTGGAGCCGTTCCAGGCATCAAATCAATCTTAAATTCCACTTCTCTTTCCGGCGGTAGAGTCTTTAGCTCTTCGGGAAAAACATCCAAAAATTCCCGTACCACTGGTACATCTTCTAATTTCACTTGATCACTGGGAGCATTAATCAAGAAGGTTAAGAAACCTTGCGCTCCTTTAGACAACATTTTCCTTGCCCGAATTCCTGAGATCATAGCAGACGATGCTAACTTACCTTAACATCTAACCTCAGGGTTGCTTCTCCAGGTATACAAAATTCTATCACTTTCGCTCGGCAATCAAGCTTAGCATGATACTGGCCTAGGAAATCCATTCCTATGATAACATCGTACCCTTTTATGTCCAGACTGATTAGATCCACTAGCATTTTACGCTCTCCAATTTAGAATTCACAATTCTTATAGGCTAAACTAGTGATTATCTTCTTATTACTCATTGGTGTCCTAACTTCAAGATCGAAGGGTAATCTAACAGGTTTCACATCTATTCCAGACATAAAAGATGGATTTACGAATGAATGGGTTGCACCAGGGTCAATTAACACTTTAGCTAATCGATGAAAAATCGGAAGTGTACCTTCCACAACTTTCGAGAAATCAGGTACAGGTTGGTCATCTATAGCATACACTCTGGCAGGAACTGTCGGCCGGCTTTCTCCAGATGTGTTTGGCCTAGCGTTCGGAGTAGTCCCTTCCTGCACTTTTGGACAACCAGAAATTTGGTGCTCAATACTTTCGCACCTCAAGTACTTTCCTTGCTTCTTCCAGCAACCGTCTATAGTATGACCAGGTTTCTTACAATAGGCACAAGTCACTTGGGGAATTATTGCTCAGCCTCCCGACGAGGTGTTCCTAGGTTGTCCCCTTCCATTCGGTCCCACTCTAGTTCCATTATTTCGTCCCCCTGCATTCCTTGCCCCGGTTCCTCTTGCTTGTGCGCCTCGTGATGCTCCAGGACTAGTCACTCCAATGGTTCCTCTGCCCACTTTGGCCGGTAGAGCATTTCCATATGCCGGCTCCCGACTACTGCTAGGAGCAAATCTTTTCTTGGCCTGAAAAGATTTCACTTGAGCTCTAGCTACTTCAACTCTCTGGGCTCTCTCGACGGCATCTGCGAAAGTGTCTATCCTCACGGCAACTAAACCTTCCTGTATTTCCACATTCAACTCCTGCGCGAACCTTCTGACACGCCTTTGCTCCGTGGCTATCAATTCAGGAGCAAAGCGGGACAGTTTCGTAAATTGGACCTCATATTCGGCGACACTCATCGTCCCTTGCTTACATTTTATGAAGTCGTCCTCTCTCTTCTCTTGAATGAGAGGTGGAAGAAATTTGGCATTGAACTCTCTTGTGAAGTTCGCCCAAGTCCTTGGAGTATGGTTCGTGTCCCAGGTAACCCTTACCAGATTCCACCAGGAGCGAGCAGCTCCCTCAAATTGAAATGTGGCAAAAGTCACATGTCGTTCCTCCGCATAGTTTAAGGCTGCGAAGATATCCGTGATTCTCTCCCACCAGCCTTCAACTGCTTCCGGTTCAGGTCCCCCATAAAATTTGGGAGGTCCAAACTTTAGGAATCTCTCTAAGGCCCGATCCTCCGCTTCAGCTAGGCCTCCTTGGCGGTGCATTGGTCCAGAGGCTTGGTGTTCAGTCAAGCGCTCTAAGACATCAGTGATACGGTTGATTGCAGTGGCCACTTGATCTCCGGCCAGACCCTCTTGCCCTTGGTTTTGATTGACCTCCGGCTCCCTATCACCACCCGCTTCCGGGTGTTGCCTAGTGGGTCTCCCACGGCTCCTTCCTATCACCTGGCGATCCATAGCCTAACTATGCCTATTACGGAAGGATAAGACAATCAGGTGAAAGTATTACCTATCTACGATTATTATTATTCTCTTTGTGATTAAAATCAACATGAAAATGGAGGGGAAGGAAATGAAACACTTAACATATATTTCCGCGGGGAAGTCATACAAATAGCGGGTTGGGACATTCCCAAAAGTAAGGCACATAAGTTAGCAAAAATACATACAGATAATCCCTTAAATAAAAAAAAAATTAGGGATATAGTGTCTCGAAAGCAAGTCATCCACCTAGATAAAATTTGATGACTTAACAAATGTCCCCCTTTCCTAGCCCTACATATCTAGAGTAAACAGGTCAGTCCTAACCTAACCCTGGGCAGGGCTATCCGGAGCAACGTCCTCCTCCGGATCCTCCTCCGGATCCTCCTCCGGGTCCTCCTCTGGATCCTCCTCTGCACCTGTCTGCTCGCCACTCTGAATAAAGCTAGTGGCCTCGTCCATCATCATTGCGGCATCAGCCCTGATGCCGGCACTCCTATCACGCATCCTCTCGGCTAGTCGAGTCGCCCTAGACTTCTGTCGCTCTATCTCCAAACGAGCGGCCTCCAGCTTAGCGTGCTCAGCGGCTAGCCTACTCTCCAAATTGGCTATGCGGTCGAATTGAGTATCCACCATAATACTCAGCTCCTCCACGTCCTGGGTCAGGGTATGGTTGGCGTCCCACAAGTGGCGGCGCTCATCATCCAGGGATAATACCAAGTCGTTGGGATACGCGTGTGTGGCACTACACTGGCATCTAGGGTGCCTATCAGCGGGTGAGTATCGAACTCGATCTCCTCCACCTCGAGGCCTATAGGAAATGGATCTCAGCGGCTCTACGTGTCCATTGGACGCTCCACTACCGTTAGCATGTCCATTACTATTCTCCATACCTGCAAAATAATCAAAACTTAAGGGTTAGAGCTTAAATAACTAACTGGATCGGATATTACTTAAGATATATCTAATAATCTCAATTCTTATTTCTAAAGAGGATTAGGGTTTCTAACGTATCTAATATATCTCTCAGATAACTTTTCTAACCTAGGCTCTGATACCACCTGTGACGACCCCACTTCCCCCTAAGGCGAACCAAAGGGTTGGCGGGCCGCCTGCCCAACTCTCGCCAGGACTCACGCAAGCATTCTAGCCCAAATCCTTTCGAAGAATAACCTAATCTATTACAAAACAATTCTCCCGAAGAAGGCCATCACTAGAACCACATTAACTTTCGAGATAGTAGTAATTTAATGTAGCCAATCGACGGTTCCAAAAAAAAAATCCCACACGTTACGAACTGCGGAATAGAATCGTACCGTCCCAACTAAGTAAAAATTCATACAACAAAATACAACAATCAAGCCAAACATCCAAATTAAGCTTTACACATTTTCCAGCTTCAAGTGGCAATCCAAAATAAAAAGCACATTATCCAAATTAACGCATTACAGCCCACAAAAGTAGTCATAGTATTCAAGTATACCCCAAAAGGAAAACATGAGTAAGTCTCAAAGCTTTCAATTTCCAGAACCTGTTAAGGAAAACAAATAAATGCGGGGTGAACTAAAGCTTAGTGGTGCCCCAAAACATGCATCTAAATAAACAATAGCAAGAATCAATATTGACTAGGATAAACAAGTAGGAAAGCGGATAACAGCACAAAGTAGGATACAGGGGCTCTCAGGAGCCATTTTCCTCGCTTGATCACCATTCATCGTAGTTGACCCTCCGTCAACTCTCACTACTTATAGCCCATGTAGATCCTCTCATTTTTTTTACTCCTAACCCGTCACCGTTCTTACCCCTGTCCCGGGCCCGAACGCCAACTAAGGAAGCAGTATACTCGAGATATACCCTTAGAAATTGGGAGCAGTATACGTGAGTATACCCTCAGGAATTGGTCGAGGGATTCACCCAACGACGTTACTGCAGTTGGATTCAGGAGTCGAGGGATTCACCCAACGACGCAACTACATTTAAATTTGAGGATTCACGAGTCGAGGGATTCACCCAACGACGTTACTGTAGTTGGATTCAGGAGTCGAGGGATTCACCCAACGACGCAACTACATTCAAATTCACGAAAAAAAATATTTCACGCAAGTCACCACTCGAACGGCTAGTGCGATAAAGTACACACTGCTCACTTCGATGGATCAAAAACTAGTTTTGCAAGTATCACATTTCAAGTCAAGAAAGCACTTTAACCAAGTAGGAATAGAACAAGCAGGGACACTCACCAAGAGTGAAGTTACTGATCAAGCTGGATATCAAAATCTGCGTCCTCGCTAAATCCTAAAATACCAAATTTTAAAACTATAAGTTGGCTATACTAGTTCTAGGATTACGTAGGAAAATTATTCGTAGTATAGCTAGTTTATTTGCTTGGAATAAGTCAACAAACCATGTAGTATTAAAACTAGTAAAATACTTTGTAAAGCTTCCTTAATATTACTTTTCTTGTAAAAGTGTTACTAGAACTAGTTTACGTGAAATAGTGTTTCTTGCCGAACAAGTTTTCTGCACGTTTAATTAAAATCGCTAAAATTTCGTGTTTTGGAAATTTCCTCTAGAAAACTAGCAAAGGACTGGTCTTAAAGAAAGAAAAGGAAATGAAACAAGACTTAGGGTTTTAAAAGCTAGACAAGTTATTTTCTATAACTATCAAGGCTAGTTTAAGCTAAGGGAAAGTTGTCGGTTGGCAAAAATTTAGGGCAAACTACTAATTACTGAAGTTTATCAATTAATACTAGCGTAAAAATATTTTTGATTAGCTTGATCAAAATTGCTCGAGTTCACAGGGTCGAATCGACTTTCACAGGTTCGATTCTATTTCGAAGTCACATTATAACCTAGATTTGCCAACAAATACAAATCACTTTTCAATAGCAAATCACTAGGGCTTCGTCAATCATTAGCCCTAGGTTTCAATAAATTCATTTCTGATAAATAATAAAATGAATGACCAAGGTTTCGTCAATCATTAGCACTTGGTTTTGGCAAGCCCATATCACATTTCAACTTAATCAAAATAAATATAAGGCCTCCAAGCAATTCTAGCAGTTAATTTCATCACACTTTAACGCTTATATAAAAGCATTCAAGTGGCCAAGGGCTACATCAATCATTAGCCCTTAGCATCCAACAATTAATTCTTATAGCAATAAAGCTAACATTTCAACTATTTAAATTGACTAACAGGTGTTTAAAACCAAGGACCAAATTTGCGACAACCTCATACTCAAGATCGCCTCCAATAATCTCATTACACGTACACCAATGCAGATTAAACATTTCACAATAGTTATGTTCCAAAGTTATCCATTCCAGTACCGATAACTTCATCACAATATTACAGTCATACTAAAATCAAATTGTCACTCCAAAATGCACATGCAAGACCCTCTTAATATAGTTTAAAGTGAAATCAATGAACATAAGATATTTTACAGCTCGAAACAGCATTTTTAGAACTAAAATTCGCCACAAGAAATCTGGAAAATTCCTTTACTACCTCTATCAACTTGCTTGAAAATTTTCCAGGTCTACACTTCAACATTTTTGTTTAAATCTTCCAAAATATCCAGTGTTTTGTAGCTAAACAACTTACACAGCTTGAAGTACACATTTTTCATGCATTTCAAAACCATTATACTCCAAGGAAAATTCCAGAAATTCCCCAAAATTCTAGAAATTTTTCCAGCTATCCTTGGATGATCCTGCATGCATCAGATTTCTGTTTCATTTAATTTTTCTGGTTTAAACCAATTAATTAACTACATGCGGAGCTTACTTATCTTGTTATTAACTAGCTAATCATGGTTATAAGCTCAAAACAACAAAATTATACCAAATGAAGCTGAATTATTCAAGTCAAGCCCTCGGCAGTCTTAATGACTTGCGTTCATCAGAATTTTCTTTCCTAAACCACTAATCCGGCTGCCTAAAATCAACCTGCATGTTCCTAGATGGGTTATTCTTCTTGTTTTTGATTGGTTAAACACATAATTAAGCTCAGATTGTCACAGGGAAACAAAAATAAAGCTGCATTATCAAATTAATTCTCGGAAATTCTGATTTCTCAAGCGCATCAGAATTTCTTCTTCTAAATCACTTATTCGAATGCTTAAAATCCACATGCAAGGCCTAACCATATTAATCATCCAAGCTTTAATTAGCTAAACATAATTACAGCTCCGGATTATCACAAGAAAGCAGGTTTACTCCAACATTTCTTAATCAACTTTCGGCCGAGTCATTTTTCTTCCCAAGACAGGTTTTCCTCATGCTTCAGATTCATTATCCGGATGCATA